>NW_012027334.1:607417-646497 GCF_000956235.1 Wasmannia auropunctata
AATTAACGTTCATTTTAGTAACGGAATGAAATCGACGATATTTTCGAGAGAGATTTTCTTAATAGAGAAACATCGTATAACAGTGCCAAAAAAAACTTTAATCACTTTGCGCGATATGCGAGATGAGCTAAATGTAAATTTTAAAGTTATATATATATATATATATTTCTCTATCTCTTCTATTTTTATGTGCAAAGAAATGCGCGCGCATATAAATATTACATAATATTTACGTGTATCATCTGACAATTCGGAGAATTTTTTGAAAATCTCCGTGATGTATTTTTGCGAGGCATGAGAGGAGACATTTTTCAAATTTCAGATATCGCCGGCGGTTACCTGTGCTTTATCGTCAGCATTCTGGGGATCGGCGTTGTTACGGCGATAATCGGCGACGTTGCCTCGTATTTCGGTTGCACTCTGGGCATCAAGGATTCAGTCACCGCGATAGTATTCGTCGCCCTCGGTACCAGCATTCCCGGTGAGTATCCAAAAATCTGAGGCCAACGTATCGGGCGGGCGAACGGTATTTTGCGAGAGGGAGCGAGCGGAGTATTAGAAGAGAGATGCGACCCCAACATGTCCCTCGATCCCACGTTATATAGTTTACCTTCCGCATTTCGCATTGATCGCATTCCACTTACGACGTCTACCGTATTACGACAGGGGAGGCTTTTCGGGGGGGGATTAAGCGAGGAGGAGAGCAATGATAATTTATCGCACTTTGGTCTTTGTGCGCCCGGCGAATAATGGCTGCCGACGCGCTGCCTATGTTCTTTCCGTATACCGGATGGAACGCGTTTGACACCGCCGATGAAACTCGTGGATTCGAGTTAAACTTTCTCGTCCGTCCATCCATCCGTCCGTTCCATGCGCCACCGCCGGAGGGTCCCGCGGGTCCCGTTGAAAAATTTCATTGTAAAATTGCGATATTGCGAATATACGTCGCGCGAACATTAAAACCGCGTCGCGGTCGTAAAATTGCCGGGCAACATTAAAGGGTTCGCCTTTAGGAGACTTACGCGCACACACAACGTTGCGGTGCGCAATATATTTACGTTAAGGGATTACGTACATTTTCAGGGAGGCCAAAAAATACAGCAATCTTCTCCGCCTTTTCTCTGAAATGCAAGAAATTAAACGCGATGGCGCGCGCGGAAGAAAATAATACATTACAAAAACCTTATTCCGTCTCTTGCGTTACAAGCTTCCAATGTTTATACCGTTACAATGTTAACCGTGTTTTCATCTCTTCGTTTCTACAACATTTTTTCGCGCTGCAACATTGCATTGTAATTTACAAGATATTGCATCTCGTTGCTGCATTCTAATTAAAATGTTCCATGTTGGAGTTTTTCAAACACTTCAGATTCCAAAATATTTCTTTTTTTTTATATTTAAAACCGGACGAGAGAAAGAGCAATAATTTTATTAAAAAATACAATTTTTAATAACGTTTTTAAAAGATACAATTTAATAACTGTAGTTGAAGATTCATCATGCTTTATTGCATCAACAATTGATGAAAGCATACACGTTTACGAAAATCAATTGCATAAAAAATCTTCAGAAGCAATTATGGCCTGACCTTTGTCTTCTATTTTTATACGCGTAAAATTCACGACGCGAGGGCATTTAATAAATCACTTGAGTGGGCGTTATCAAAAGCTATTAAAAGCGTAACGACAGGCCGCGTCATTTCGAGTTTCTGGGTCAATAGGTTACGTCCAAAATTTACATCTAAAACAGCGCTGTGGCTCGAAATTGATTATCCCAAATATGTCCATAAAATCTTAATGTTCAGTGAACGTGTTGCAGCTATGCTCCATTTCGATGCAGAAGGGAAACACACTTCTGCCCTGTAATATTAATTATTGTTTTAACTTATACACGGTAAAAATATCCCAACGTTTCTTTGTTACAAATTCGTGTTTCATAAATAAAAATACGGCATGGATTTTACGTCGTGGGGCAGCGAGGATAGGTTTTAAACGTATAACTTTGTTTTCACCGTAACGCACGTCCGCGGAATATGAAACGTTACTTTTTGTCGGAAACAACTGAGCACGCAGAAAATTTCAATAAATATTTATTATGAGATGTCTTTTAGATATTAAAATATTTTAACACTTTCGGAGACTTCAATAAGTTTTATGAAATGTTTATCCATATTTTAATATTGTTATTTATAAAATTTCTCATAAAGATCGATCCTCCAATTTTTATTCTTTTCTTCTCCCTGAAAATATAATATAAATAATACCAGCTTTCTCTCTCTCTCTCTCTCTCTCTCTCTCTCTCTCTCTCTCTCTCTAAACAGAGAATACGCATTCCGAAATTGTGTTTGTCCTTAAAATGCCAAGTCTCACATCGACTGAATATCGATGAGATTTGCATGATGCACGGCTTCTTGGCTGGATTACTTAAGGCCACTGTGCTTTCCTTCTATACTGTGTTTCTTCCCTCTCTTAGAAACTTTACAGGAAACTTTCTTCTCCCAGAACCCCATCAATATTTATGCCGGAGGATACCTCCGATCTCCCAAAGTACCGCTCACCGAGATCGGTTTGGCGATTTTTCTCGCTGTATCACCAGCAAAAGAAAACGCAAGAAGGGATTTATTTAGACTAATTATTTAGAGTGTCCCAGAATTGCCTACAACATGGTAATCAAGAAACATTCTCCTGTTGCGTTAAATCACGCGTGGCAAATAGCGAGGCAAACCGCATATCTGTATGCATATAGATATGCTCATTATTTCACGTCAATCTGTTTATATGCAATTAATCCTATAATTTTTATTAATATATGTATGTAATTCTATTACACTTTTAAAAATGTATTCATTTTTACTTTAATATTGAGGAACGTTCGACAAACCTAAATCTTCTATTTCTTTTTAATGCTATATTGGATACAAAATCTCAATAATCAATGTTCATTTGGAAGATGTTTATCGGCTAATTTGCCTCAAATCGACCCGTTCTAATTGCTGATTGATCGTTGGTAATAGATTATGAGATTTTTAATTATCGATTTGATAATTAATCGTTAATTAATTTACCGATTAATTACTAAAAGCAAAATATTAAGTACAATTAATTACTGTCTTATGCTAATGCGAGAGTAAGGTTGACTATCATTCACAGTGGATGAATTATGCCGAGCGTCACTACTGCAGTAGTAATGTAATACCAAAGGCATACACTTGACGTAAGCCCTGCGTAAACAATCGTCCTCGCTGTAATGACTAATTAATTATTGTATTGTTGGTACGTATACAACGGCAGGAATACAGAATAGTTAGCGACGCGAACAGAGGACGAAAAACCACTAGAGAATGCAGCAACGAATCTAAATCTACGGATATAATATATAATTTTTATAATAACGAGAAAATTTTATTTTATAAAAATCTCGCTTGTCTCTCGATTATCAAAATTCTCAAGTAAATATTTTATCGGGTGTACGAACTTTCCCGACGAGTCTTCACAGACGATTTTCATCCACGTCCGCCGTACCGTATCAACGTACACCCGTGTACCGTGTTCAATTTAGAAATCGTCGTATTTACCGCGGCGCGCGAATTTCTCGAGCGCGCGCGTTTTACCATTGTTGTTATCGAGCACACACGGTGTCTCGCGTCATATGCCCTCGGCAACTACCCGGAATTTTCTTACCCTTGCTGTGCGACAACGACGACGTATATGAGCGCTCGCGTTCTCTCGCATTGCACTGCAGCAGCCTGCCGCGCTCAACTCTCCGCGCGACCGAACTTACACCGCCGTAAACTGCAAACTGGTACAAAGCCGCATATTCCAGGCCATTACCGCAAATCGCGTCCTGCGGCACAACCGGGCTTTAAGTGCACGTTGACGACCTTTGATTCTCCCGGCGGAATGCGAGCACTAAAAACCTCCCGCTTTTGTTACTTGCGCGCGCGGGGCGGACACACGCGCGACACATGTATGCTACGCGGTATGCCGCGCGACGTGTGAAAATCACGGTTTTATAACTCTCGGCGTAACGGCCGCGAGTGAAGCGTTAAACTTGCGGGTAAATAAAAAGCGATATCGGTTAAATTGCAACCTTGGGCACCGCCAACCTTGACCATTCGGCGGAAAAATGTATTTTTAAGAACGGACTGAATGAAAAACGCACGCGACGCTTCGACCGTTGAAAATTTGCTTATTTATATATAATTTCATGTCTGGGAAACTGTAAAATTGACAAGTTTTTAATTCCTTTATAGCTCCTACGTAAAATATTTACCACCGCATATTTAAATATGTACCAACTCTCTGTTGAAAATATTAAAATGTCAAACTATTTCATAAAGGAGAGAAGAGAAGTGCGTGATATAAAATTTGAAGTATTTTAATTTTTTTTTTGGTGAGAAATTACTTTTCTTTTCGGTACTACAAGTTAAGAAATAAATCATTGGTCATTTCATTAAAAATATAAGAATAAATACAAATAATTTACAAAATAAGTAAAGCGTTGAGAAAAGAAACATTTATCTCTAATAGAAATATTCGAAATATTTTAAGTGCTTTATAAAATACGTATGTTACAGTGATCATTGTAACATTCAAACGGCATTCTAATAAATCACGTCGCCTCGTTGCTCACGCCCTAATAGCTCCGTGCGATCTCGTCAAAGTGACAAAGACTCCGAATTATTTCAGACACGTTCGCGAGCAAGGTGGCCGCTTGCCAGGACAAGTATGCCGACGCGAGTGTGGGCAATGTGACTGGAAGTAACGCGGTAAACGTCTTCCTGGGAATCGGCGTCGCGTGGAGTATCGCCGCCATTTACCGTGCTTGCCACAACGAGCAGTTCTATGTCAAACCTGGCAAGTAAGTAACAAAGGCAATTACGAGCATCCGGCGTGCATAAAAGTGCACGATTCCAGGTGAACAACTTACCTTCGAATTTAAAGCATGGTGGTACCCGAAGACCAAGGTGATTACCAAGGTGATCAGGCGTTTAAAACATATTTTTCTTAAAACACGACAGATAATAAATAATTATTCTTTTATGTAGGTACATTATTTTTTTTATTATACATTCAGAGAAAAAGACACATAATTATAAAGGTGACAACTATACAAATTTTTATATGCAGAATTAATGTACCTACAGTTGAATAAATTTTGTTATAGATTACTATAATCAATTAAATAGTTTATTCAACTACGTATATTAATTTTGCATACAAAACTTGGATAGTTGTTATCTTCATTAATTATTTCAACATCTTAATAAATTATTTTAATAATTTTTATTATAATAATTGCCATTACAAAATGGTTTATTCAATTATGTACATTAATTTTGTATATAAGACCTGCATAGTTGTCACTTTTATTAATTGCCATCGCTATGTCCTTTATTAGTTGCTACTATTTTTTTTTTCTAAATGTATATGTAATAATATTTTTTATTATGCACATAAAACTGATATTGATATATCGCACGGTTTATTTCGTACATCAAGCGAAAATTACGCCGGTATTTCTGGAGATATATCACTGAACATTTATTTCTCGTTACTCGGCCGTTATCTAGTAAATAAAAAGATATATTTGCGTACGTGTGTAAACGCGTGTATTTATGTCAGTTAAGTTAGCAAGAAAATTGGTTTTCGATTAGTGAGTCATAAGCCCGTGACGCGTACACGAGCGCGTTTTCACGGCTGTAGTTCGGAATTGTGCGAACGGCATATCGTATATACCACGGTGACACGAGCACACGTTACGTCAGATTAAGTAAAGCATGACCTCGATAACCGCAAGCATTATTTCCCATTTACGATCTCGTTCGTGAAACTATTTCTAAGATATTTGGTCGAGAAGCACGGCGAAGAAGCAACTTGGCCGACGTACGTCGTCCTTGCGCGATATGGCGACAGTTAACGCGACCGCCATTGTGTTCCGTGTTATGAAATTGCCGTTTGTGAAATTTCGAAAAGGAATTACCCGAGAAATTGGCTATTTATTTGCGTCAACGGACATAATAGACACGTGATATTGAAGCGAAATCGGCACTGCCTCTGGATTATTTGCATATTAATATGAAGAGAATGACTACAGTTCCTTATTTTTTAACATTATTTTTGTGGTCATTATTTTATCGTCGCGAATATAATACTGTTAGGAATCTTAGAAAACTGTTAAAAAGTCCCTACCTTATGGTGTACGATTTTTTTTACGCCGTAACGTTGACATCGCATCCTATTTCGCGAGGATTTCAACGGATTGCCCGACCGCGGAATGAAGCGGTGTACCCTGGCCTCGTATATCGGATGATGTTGGGTGTTTCCCGGGCGAGGACACGCTACAGTACACCGTGTTGCACCGTGTACAATACTTGTTGGGACGATTTGAAACTCTAGGCTTAGTTTCTGGGTGTGCATTACAAACTTAGACGAGTGCATTACTTACCAGAGCGTATTACAGTTCCCTTTTGTTTATATGAGAGTAGTCATTACTATAAAATATATTATTTTTATTATACATTATTTAATATTTACAGTACTGTATTAGTTAATAATAAAAATCGACATACATAAAATAAATATTAATAATATTAATGTAATTATTAAAAAAATAGATTTCTATATTAAAAAGTGAGTACAATTCACATGTTATACATATCAAATTATATATATTAAATTCTAGCGTTGAAGAGAATGATTCTCTTATTTTTATATTAGGAAATATTTCTTTTGGAATAAGATTAGCGGCAATGTTTTTGCCTTGAAATTAGAAAATAACGACAATTTGTTAAGAATAACAGATCAACCTGATTGTGTACAGGCGTGTCTTTAAGATGTATAGACACAGGTGATATTATAATGGCCGCGATCGAATTCGCAAGTGCTCAGCCGTCGATTGACTTTCAACGATATAGTTTCGACATCGCCGATTGGAATTGGAAATGAATCTGCGGTTGCATTGGAAAAGTTTTCTGTCATTTATTTTCAGAGCGAGAAATTTCGGCGAAACACTAGTTCAAAATTTTCAAAAATTTAGCAAGAAGATGGAAAGAAAATATCTTCTGCTTTCTTTGCTAGGTTTTTAAAAATTTGATTTTATATAAATTTAATAAATATAAGTACAGCGCACAGATATATATTAAAAAAAAAAACATTTAAACGATTAATCGAAGTACTTCAATTTTCAGAAATTTCTGCCTTCAAGTGACATCATTGTTTCAAAAAGAGATTTAAATGATCGTCGTAAAAGAGTTCAACGCTTAATTTCACAGTTGGTTGCACGCGTCTCTTTATGCAAAAAAGATCTTTATGCAATCTTACTGTTGCTTCCTCCGTGTATTACACAACTACATCCGGATGCCTTTCTTTCCATGGCGCAGCTTGGCCTTCTCCGTCACCCTATTCTGCAGCGAGGCGTGCTTCGTGATCGTGGTGCTGCTGGTGAGACGAGTGAAGTCGATCGGCGGCGAACTGGGCGGACCTTTTATACCGAAGCTCGTCACGTCCGTGTTCCTGTTCTCTCTCTGGCTGCTCTACCTCATCATGTCCACCCTTGAGGCCTACGGCGTGATCCAGGGTTTCTAAACCAAGGCCAATGCGACGCCATTACGTCGGCCTATCCACTGCGTATATCTTAGCTCTGGCGTCCGCCAAGGCACGTGCTCAACGAAACTATTAACCGGTAAAGATCTCTAATTCACTTTTAATCGCAGCTCTGTTTTCGCCGTACAGTATACGTGCGTTATACCGTGTCCCTTTTTATAAAAATTGAAAACCCATTATACCTCACTTAAATAATTAAATATTTATATCAATGTTTTACATTACTGCAGTCTATTAAAATTATATGAATTATATTCAGTTTAAGTTGTTTAAGATGTCCATTTATTGTATGAAATTGGAACAACAGTGTCAGCTGTTATAAAAGGTCTGATTCAATTATACTTTCATTATGAAAAGAGGAATCGACAATTACGCTTCTTCATTTTTTTTTTAACGACTGCTAATCAGTCGTTTTTTACGACAGAGCTGTGTGAATGCCGTCAGAACAATAGCAAAAGAGTATATAGAAGACAGAAGCAATTAGATGATTACAACGTTTTTGGAAAAATTAATTAACCCTTCAATAAAAGTACAAAAGTTCCTCACCATCCGATATTTAATCCGTTATACCTTCTATTTCAATTTAATAATTATTACCCACTCTTAATTCATTATCTTGATTGTATTTTAATTTGATTTAACTGTGCTTTTCCTAGCGTTTTATTTCTTAATTGCTCATACAATTCCTAATTCCTCGAATTTTCCCCATCCATGTAGGTCCGTTCGGTCTTTCGCTTTAAACGATCCTAATTTTGATTGCAGGACACAGATGCGGTATCGGAACGATACGATTTCGCGAAGAACGAACTCTAATTGTGCCGGGAACTCACATAAGTTCATCCTCTGAGACGATTAACAACGAACACGTTCGCGTGACGTATTAAATGGATATGTGTATGTATGTGTATGCATGTATAGGTATTCTGAGAACATGGGGAGCGTGCTTATAGCGAGCGTGTCAAAGGGAGAAGAAAGCGAATCGATGGAGGGAAGGACGGACACGGAGAAAAAGGGAAGGAAAGAAGCATAGAACCGAGAAGAGAAAAATGTGCGCGCGTGAGAAAAAGTGTGAGCTTGCCTTAAAAATAATTCAAAGGGAGAAATGAAGTAAGTGCGTTCTAGTCATGCCATATTCCCCGCTAAAAGAAAAAAAAAAGAGAGAAGATTTGGCTGTTATCAAAAAGTAAAAAAAAAGAAAAAAGGGAGAAAAGAAAAGAAAAAGGAGAAGAAATAGGTGGAAGAAAAACTATAGATAGTATACGTATGTACTGGTCGGTACGCGGGTACACACGCATATGTGTACATACTGTATTTATTTGTAATTCTAAGAAATACACACATAGGTTTCTATATGGTAATTACATAGGAGCGGATTGTATTGGAAAATTTCTTTTTTTTTCTCTGCGCGGACAACGGACGCGACGTCGGTAATTTTATATACATATATATATATATCTACGCGTACATATTGCTAAACAACACGTTACTTTTAACGGATGAGAGGGAGGGGGGAGGGGAAGGGAAGGGGGGGAAGAAACTTCGATGTCGGATCGATTGATGTCCGCGCGAGGGGAGATCTCGCGCGCAGGGAGGAGAGAAGAGTGTGCGCAAGCACGAATGAGCAGAAAAATGAGCGCGACAACTGTTGACACGGTTGTGCAATATACCAGCTCTGTGTCTGTCAGTGACTTTCCGTTCATTGCCATTTTGTAAATTTCTAACGAATTATTTCTGTATCCTGTATACCGGAAAAAATGGATATACGTGAAATTATCTAGAGATCCACTAGAAATACATTTTTCACACCTTAATCTCGTCAGCGTAATATATTTTAGTAATATACATATTAGATTTACTAAAGATTTTTCAACGAAAATCCTGCAGTACCAGGAGCAAAAGAGAAACGCGCGTCCAAAAGTTCGAAAAACAAAAAGACGAAACTGCGATTGATCGGTTATTGCATGACTGCATCGAATTTTTGTAATAGGATCGAAAAGAGAACATATAGTGCATTTTTATCGTTGCAAAAGAATTGCATAGCTACAAAAAAAAATGCATGTGGAGATCGCATGCTTGTGGAAACTAGTCGAGTTTTGACGCGACTGATTTTGATTGCTACTGATAAGGGTTGCCAGAAAAAGAGAGAAAGAGAGAGAGAGAGAAATTTTTTGTGTCTCTTCGTCTTTTTCGGATCCAGACGCAGAGCCTGTGTCACGAAATGAATAAATTGACGAACGGCTTTTGATGTTGGAGCGGAGTGATTACAGAGGCTCGTTCCAAAGTAGCAAAATTGCATTTTTAATAAAATTTTTTAACGAAAAGAGATTTCCTTCTTTTGATACGAATGCAAATATGAGGCAAAAGTTAAAGGATAATTTAAGTTTCAAGCCGGAAGGATGAGAGAGAGTGGCTAGTAGATGCAATAGAATCTAGACTCTTAGGCAATTCTGTTGACGATCGATAAACGTCTCTCAGCGTTTATTGTGAAATGTATTTATATCTTTTTTCGACGTTTAGAAATGGAAATTTTTTTTATAAGCGTGAACGTTTTCCTCATGTACTCACGTGTTCGTGGCCGTGTAGAGAGCAAAGTTTGCGCGACGCGTGCCACTCGGAATCGACGTGGATGGATATACATATATAATTTATAGGATGTTTTTAAGCAAGCACTTAATTACGTTGATTCACAGATCGTTTGTCGTCACAGCCGTTGATCAAAACCATTAATTTCCTCCCGTCGCGGCTCATTGGCTCTCTGAAAATGGCAGTATCAATTAAGGTGTGCATAATTAAGGCGGCGCACACCGCTCGTTTAATCTCAAAGTACCAATTAGAACCATGTATTAAAATTACGATGAACGACGTTATTAATTTCTTGAGCGTACAAAGTGGAAAATAAAAGTTTCATGTGACAAATTTTCTACGACTTTGGAAACTCTGATGACACGCGAACATCTAAAGAGATGTAAGAAAAAAAGAAAGAAAGTCGAAAAGATGTCTTGATAGAAGACCAAATGCGCCCATGTAACGTGTTCTAAAATCTTATAAAACATTTTTCTCTCGTGATTATTTCGCATATAGACGCTACCCGAGAGGGATTTCGAGATCGTCGTCAATCAGAGCAGCACAAATTGTTAGCAGACTTGATAACCGTCTTGCCAGCACAAGACCGCGTTATTGAATAACCAGCAGAAACATATTTACTGTTAAGAGTATATAGTTGTAGCGAAAGTGCGGCAGACGATAGACTAAAATTAGACTCATCTTCGCGAGTTGCATCGCGGCCTTCGTTCGAACGTAAATTACATTCGCCTTTAAAAAATTACAATGCGCGAAAAATCACCTTTCCTTTGCATATTCTAACGTCAGACGATTTGAATTCTCGTCCAAGCGATTAATTTCGTCTGCGAACATTCTTTCTGGATAAAAATTCAAATGTTTTGATGTTATAACGAGCGTCGTATCAGATTACGCAATGAAGAGTGAAGATTGGAAATTGAGGATTCGATCAATCAGGTGAAGTCAATTTTTGATCCGTTTCGCTTTGACTGGTCAAACTCTGATCTCCAATTCGCGATTCTCAATCTCCAAATTCGTAGTCTGATACGTATAGGCTTAATGGACGGAGAGGCGCGATTCTTCGCGGTGTGTTATTTTTGAAGGGG
Source organism: Wasmannia auropunctata (assembly GCF_000956235.1). Lineage (NCBI taxonomy): Eukaryota > Metazoa > Arthropoda > Insecta > Hymenoptera > Formicidae > Wasmannia > Wasmannia auropunctata. The sequence goes on from NW_012027334.1 coordinate 618,687, forward strand.
GGATGTCCTCGTCATCCTTGTGACGGATTATTGACCGAGACACTGCCTTTGATCGAGGGTCGCACTCGACGCGAGGCAACGGTTGTACAGCAGTTACATCAGACCCGACTACATTCGTTTAAACGTTATACGGAATGACTCCCGATACGATGTTGCTTAAAAGAAAAAAAAATCACATCGCATACTGAATTCGGAGTCAGAGGTACCGTATATCTTACGACCACGCAGCAATTGGAATTTTTACGTTTACCGCCATCGTTAAATACGAATCTCGATTATGGAGATTTTTTAAGTATATACGTCCGAACAGGCGTCCGTTTCTAGCGGTGTTCCATGAACACACGAGAGCGCAGAGAAAAATACCTCACGAGAGCGACGTGATTTGGATATTGTTGTTGGCATTTTATAACGTTAACCAGCTTTTGTAACGTTAGAGGAATGAAATTGTTTTCCATTCCCCTCGCCCTCACCCCCGACGAGTTTGTCCGTTGTCGTGATCCCGAGAGACGAGGATCACGAGGACGTGGAAGTGACACACATACACGCGGTGTTGCTTCGAGGGTGACGTTGTATCTTGAATGAAACTTACGGGCCGCCTACTCGCGGCACTCGTGTACAAATTCTATAACAGCTATACACCTGTTTGTTCCTATATATACGAGAGGAGTGTCAACCTAACTTATACAGAAGGGACGTATTAATGACTGCTGCTCACAGTATTATCGAAAGCGCGCGCGCGCGCGGTGAGATGAGCAATCGCGGACGAGCCATACACCCATCTCGTCGTCGGGTCGACGACTGCACTAATGGCGATTAGTGCCAATCCTGGTTCTCGCAACCTAACACTGCGTTATAAAATAAAATAAAATAAAAAAAAGAAACTAGTCGATCGAGAAAGAAATAGGGAGCGAATCGTTATTTTCGGACTTTCGCTTAACGACTGGAAGCGTACTTCTGCTCATTTGCTCGCGATAGGATTCTCTTGTTCTCTCTTTCTTTCCCCCCTTCTTGTCCTCCTTTACCTCCTTTGCTTCTTCTTCTTCTTCCACTCTTCTTGTTCTTCTTCTTCTTTTCTCTCTCGCTCTTTCTCTCTCTCTCTTTTCCTTCCTTCCTCTCCAGTCATATTGGATTATGACATCAAATAAAAGATTATGTATTGAATTTTCTTGCGGTATGATGATATCGCACACATAAGATATGACATAAGAACGTACTTACGGGTGCCATATAAACATTACAAGAGACATTGGATTATTCCGCAAAATTTAAAGCTGTATGTATTTCATTGATGGCATCTGATATGCTATATTTATTACGCTTATATTATTTATATATGCTCTATAGGGTTTAAGTGACGTTAATCTACCGTGAGAATGCCATCATTTGTGTTTACTCGAGACAATGAATTATTTTCATATAATAAGTAGCTACAAATTACCTTCGCTTGTCAATTTTTTTTATTTTCCAGGTTTACTTTATTTTATACGTAGACGGGAACCCATTTATTTCGAGATACAGATACAGAAAAAGAATTTAATATGATCTTACGATTGTGATATCATAACCCAACATGTCTGCGGGATATAACGTGTCTAACCATTCTGTCAGATCTATTCAGAAACCGACATCGGTTTTTTCTTTTAAATAGATTTTGTATTAATAAATCTAGTGCATTCGTATTTTTTTTTTCTTAAAATATGAGATTTTTATGTCTTGGAAAAATTACTCTCGTTCGATCTGATCTACTTTAATGTAGCTGTCTGTCGTAAACACCGATGACAATTGATATTAAATCAAATAATTATAAATTAGTTTTGAGGTTGAAGATATTATGATATTATTGAGAAACTTCCATTAGAACAATGGTTTAGTCAATCTTATTATATTAATCATATTTTCGCTCAATATTTTCTGCAATAGTGTGTTAAATTAATTTATTTTTTATTATACAATAATTTATATACGTACTTATCATGCAGAAAGGATTCTCCAACAAGTATTTAAATGTATAATAAATTATTAATGTACGGCATATCAAAGTCTTTGAGGCGCATGAAACAATGTTCATAAACAAGGATTACATGTACTTGAACATTGCACATATTATACAAAAACACTTAAAACCAAAGTTAAATGTAGTCGTCGAATTAATATTTGAATTATTTTAAATTTATAAGCAACAGTATAATTTTTGATTAATTTTTTTTATGTTAACCTTACAATTATAAGAATAATTCAGGATTGGAATTAAAAAACTGAGACAAATAATTGATGCGGATTGCGACGTCACTAGAAGCATTTTGAAAGATATTTTTGTTAATTGTTCAAATACTATAGCGGCGTTAAATTTAGCATTTTTCTCTAGCTTGTTAATCTTGTCAATTATTTTTTTCATTTTTACATAGATAATTATAGTAATACAAATCATTATTTTACATAGTTTTTCCAGATTCCATTAACCCTCACTAAAAAGACATTTTATAATTTTTAGTAGTTGAAATCAGAGTTGACGCCGCCATAGTTATTAAACAAATTTAGCTTCCATTTTGCTTTCAAAAAATTTTGTTTGCTATATCTCAATATTATGTTTGGCGACTTCAGTTTAATAAATTTTTTTGAAATTATTAATGGTTTCTTTCTTTTTTATGTTCCTACTGACAAATTTCCTTTATGTACTTTTATTGTTCCTATTGACTTAATAATCACCGATGACATTAAATCTATGTTAAATCGATAAAAAAGAGCTTTACGATATGATTTAAAAAAAATAAAAAACGTTTGGAGTAAAATTAAATTAAGCTCGCCGATTACAGCTTTATTACAAATACAAAATACTAAAACAATTCTTACAAAGATATATGTAGAAAATGCAGTTAAAAGAGGATTCTGAAAGAGAGAAGAAAAGGCAACTGAAAAAAAATGAGCAGGAGAAAGAGATGAGAGATGCTTAATTTAATGTTAACCAAATATTATATAATAAATTTAATGGCAAAAAATAATTTATTCCTCATCCTAAAGTGAGTCAGACGCAGTTATATTGATTACAAAATTGTTTTAGTACGCTTACCTTATTTTTTTATTGTATACAATAAAAACTGACCGCTTTTGTTTCTATAGATCTATCAAACTCGGAAACTAATCTCAAAAGACGAAAAGTCTAACGTGTAGCCACCTAGAAAGAAAAATAATAAACGCTTATTATAAAAAAAAAATGAGGGTAACAGGCACATAGATATTTTATTAATCTCGACAATTTGCGATAGTTGTATTATAAATATTTATACGTACAGTAGGGCGTATGTTATACACACACAGAGGCACTCAATAGCAAAGCGTTCAAGTGATAAAATAATAAACGGGATTCCGAGCGTGTCTGCGGATCTTCGTCGCACGGCTGCACGGCCGATCGAACGCTGTTCAACGAACGCGAGAAAGTTCCGGCTATCCGGCAGCCAATATTAATCTATGAGTAAGCTCGGCTGAGATGCACGAGGATTCGGATATTCCGACAGAGCATTCGGAATGCGTAGTATATACGTCGGAGAGAGAGAAAAAGAGAAAGAGAGAGAGAGAATAAGAAACCGTCCGTCTCTTTTAATCTCTTTAAAGGTAAGGTCCCGAAAGAATTCTCACTATTTCCGCGACGATTGATTGCCAGATAGAGATAAAACCAATCCGCCCCGTGTTCTGTTTCCTTAATTAATGCCGAGCGAATTGCGTGGGCTGTGCGGCGCGCGTTTCACGTGATACAGATATCAAAAGGCAAAGATATCGTCGCGCCCTTGTTTTTTTCTTCCCCCCCCCCTCGATAGAGAACTTTCCATTCGACGCGAGCTTGAACTCGAGGATTTTATCGCCGGCTCGTAGGCGCCAGAACCGGCGCGGCGAAGTGGACGCGAGCGAAGATAAAAAAAAAACGAGTGTAATCAAAAGTGCTACACGTACCTCAGCGTTCGTCGGTGCGTCGTCGACGAAGATTCCACCTTGATGTGCGATCTCTCTATATTTCCGTCTCTATTTCTTAGCTTTCTGCGTACTCGACCTTAACCGTTTACATCTACCTATTTATCCGATCTTCTCTTCGCTTCTCCTCCGCCGTTCTATTTCAACCCCCGCTCTCTTCTTCATCCCTCTCCACTTTCAAATATTTACCTCCCCCTCCGGTCAAAGGGTTCAGAACGAGAATGCAATAAATCCAAATACACATGAGACTGTTAAACATAAAGCGTTATATAACTTAAAGCGGACCTTCTAAAAAAAAAAAAAAACGTGGACTTTGCCGTTCTGAATTCTTACTTTTCCCAATTGTCTCTATAATATAAATTTTATGGTCAAATGAAAATTAATGACCTTCTTGTCATAATTGTTGAAGAATTATTATAAAAGACAGTTCCTTCAATTATATATATAGTTTAGTTTAATATTTAGACACGGATTCATACAAATTCGATGTGATCAAAGTGTTTGAACAGTTTGAAGTAAAAACAATTCCGAACGGTTTTCGCAGAGATACAGAATCGGCCAACTGCGCCGGTTTTTATTTGAAGTTCCTGTTCAGACAATTCTGATACAAAAGGAAAATTCGAATAAAAATAGAATATTTATAGGAAACAATTAGATTTTGTACGTTTTTTTTTTGCAATATTACATTTTATTTAGTACCGTTATATATTATATTTAAATAGACATTTGAATATATATCTTCAGACTAAAAAGGTCCAAACAATTTAAGTTATAATCACATAATCGAAGTTAATTTTATAATAAACAATTTTCAATTTTGTATAAAAAATTACGCATAAATCTATCAAATTTTACTAATTTTGCGACGAATAGGGAACAATAAAATATAACTAGACTTATGAAGTTTTGTTACTATCAGAAAATCATGAAATCATATAAATATATCAATAAATATATCAAGTGAAAGGATCAAATTATTTACCGATGGTTCGGCTCTTATTTTCACGCGGCAAATATATTGCTAAAGATATAATTTACAGCTTTGTTATCAAAATGTAACAATACATTTTACAACGGTTTCGTATCTGATTATGTCTTAATTGTGACTATATTTTGTGACGAAGTTACATTTACATTTTGTAACTTTGTTATTTAATATTCAAATTATTCTTTTCGTTCAAAATTACTTGGGAATGGCTTTTACAAGATAAAGATTATAACATAATATTACTGCAATTTAAACAAAAAAAACATATCTCATAATTAAAATATTCTATGACCTATATTATACGCTAGTATTCCATCATTTTATATTAAATTATTTTTGCCTTTTTTTTTAAAGCAATATATTTCGTAATATTTCATTTAATTTTTGTACCCCGTGTGTGAAAACTCGTTTCCATTAATTTTATTAAAATAATATTTGTCAATACATTTATAACTTTTTTCCCCTACAATATTTATTTTAAAAAATAGGTAAAATAATTTCCCTCCGTTTTAAATACTAAAATAACTTTAATCGTAATATAATATTGCATTAGAAACGTTTGAATAAAGTTAACACTTAAACGTCACTGACCTAAATATCAATACACAATTGAGATTTGTTAAACACTTATCCGCATTCCAACATTCTTTTCCCTTTGTAAATTTCCGATCCGAGCCGACTGATAACAGACCGAACGAATTTATTGCGCAACGTCGCGATAGCGCGCTTAGGTCTGGTTAGACGAGCAGAATATTCTATGTAGGTATCTATAAAGTATGTATATGTGACACGCTTTAAAGCCGTTGGTCCCACAAAAAGAATTCCCGAGCGCTATACGCACTTTGCATTCTGTGAGAATTTCCGGGGGAATTTCTCCTGTCACTCGTCGTTTCGATAGATAGCGATCGAAATTGAATAGAGATTCTTCGCGAGACGAAGTAACCAAGTATTCGAGAATTCACCAAAAACAATTGGACATATAAATAATTCACGAGTATCAAGAAGTTATGTGTCCCGCTCGGAGAAAAGAATTTATAAGAAGAATAACTTTTTTTGGATTTTAATTACAAACGACGATTAAATGTTAAATATCAAACTGTAAATAATATATATTTTTGCTGATCGCAAAGTTATTTGTGTGAATATATTACGATTTGATTCTGATAATTTTGACAATCATCCTGACTTAACAATCGTTTCTTAGCTATTTTCTTGCAGTAAGAAAACAGTGCGAAAATTACCCCGGTATAATCAATAACCTTGGAACCGAGAGGATTATTAAATATAGACTGGTAGAAGACATGGAATTTTGATACACCTAAAGATATGCTATTTAAATTTAATTACAGATAAAAAATTATATTATATGAATTACCTAAAAAGTTTTTTCGTTGTAATAACATTTGCAACGGCGGCTCGAATTGCTCCTGCGAAAAACGAGGTGATTTTCCTCGGTTGTTTCGAGGATTTATACATATATAAAGTAAACGAATGAAGTACATATGTGTATATGGTTTGAGTCATTTTCCCATGTAAGCCGCCAGAATTTTACGGGACTACAGACGGGCGTTCGCATTAATTACTTTCAAACTTTCTATTAGTTACTACTTCCCCTTTTGCCGAGACAAGGAGGAGGGAGGAAGAAGAGGGGGGGGGGATGAGATGTTCTCTCGCTATTTACATTTGCCATTTAATTGCGCGGCCGCTGCTTCAGCAGAAAGAGGCGAGTAAAGCAAGGGAAAAAGAAACATATATCAAAAATATATCATGCGTGTACAGTTTCGCGTGGTCACTTGTAAGTGTAAATATTGACGGCGAGCGTGCAAGGAGGAAAGTAATAATTAATAGAGAAAGTAACTTCTCTCTCGGAGGCCTGGCTGTACATCAATTTTCAATGCCTTATTCAAAATAGAAGACAGATTGTCATTACATGGCATGGCCAGCCCCGCCGATATTCGATATTCATATAAAACACCGATCACCAACCGTCTTATATATCAAAGGATGTTGCAATTCCAGCATTTTGAAAACAACGAATAAAATGGACCGTGTAGATAGGCACACACCGGTAGGACAGCTATATATGCGCCACTTTGATTAAGAGGCTGTTGGTTGTTTCATATATATTGTACGTTTTTTATACTCTTAGTTTTAATACACTTAGAGACTAGTTTTGTTAGAGATAGGTACGTGTTATTTACTTAAAAGGTTATATATATGCTATAAAAGTTATATATATATATTATATATAATATAATAATTATATATTAAGACATGTATGTCCGCCAAAAATAAAATTGACTTAGAAATATGTTTTACACACACACACACACACACACACACAAAATTATACATATACGTACATTCACACACTCGCCCCACACGCAAATATAATTCTACGTGAGTTATTCAGACTGGCCAATTTTACAAATTACATTATATCACGAGAACGTATTTTACGAATTACATTCTGTCGCGAGAACGTATGAAAGAGTCATGCAATTAGAAACAAAACTTTTATATGGATTGAAAGCTCATACATTGTTATACTGTTATACTATAATATAAAATCGTAATATATGTATATGATGTGACGTCACATTATCATATGTTAAAAATTTAATGAAAAGCATAGAGAAATTCTATTAGATAATAAATTAATAACAATTAAAGCTAACTATCTTTAGGTTAGATAACAACATACATTGATGTCTTTCAAATTATATAAAAATTCCGATTTTGAGATAACGATGAAAATGCTATTCATACGTTCTTGTGACACATTGCATAATAAATGTAGAATTGTAACGTATTTATATTAACTGTTATTGGATTTCGATCCATGTTAAACATTTTTTATCTCTGGCGCGATATTAAATCGGAATGATTCAAGTATTATCTTTGGGAGTGATCTAACGGATGATCAAATGATTTTCTATAAATAACCGATACAAATAAATTAACAATACTTTACTTATTAATACTTAGTTGTAGATTAATTACCAAAATTTATATTGATATAATCAGCGTTCGTGGAATCAAAATTGAATACGATACGCATAACAAGGACCAGTAGATACAGAACAAAAAAACACAACAGAAGTTCTGAAATAGAAGTTTAAGCATATGAATTGTTTGCACTCTTTGCTATTAAATATTGTATAAATATGATTTTAGAAGACGTTATATAAAAAGGAGTTACAAAATTATAAAAAATATTGAACGGGAGTGAAAGGGTGACAAAGGGAGGAGAGACGAGATGAGAAAGAGTCGAAAGAGAAAAATAGATAGTTATAATTATATAATAATGAGTAATAAGATCAATTAAAAAATTTGAATAACCAAAATATTATATTTACATATAATTTTTCAATAATTTTCAAACTTATAGACATCGGTTTTTAGTTTATTTGTGGTAAAATGTTATATGATATATATGTAAAATAATTACATTTTTCGATATTTCTAATAAATATTAAAATAATTTCTCAATATTTTTTCATGCGGATAATTTTACGATAATTTATTATTTTAAGCGCCAAGAAATTTTAATGAAGTATAGTAATTAAATAAATTAAGAGAGAAGGAACAAAAAAGAATCGTGTGTTACTTAAATTAAATAATAATATTGTGTAATTAAATATTAATTGTCTTTTGATTTGTTTTATTTTAGTGAGTGTACATTGTTACAAGTGTATATCAACAAAAGATGAAAAATGCAAAAAAGCATTGAAACATCGATGACTTAAGTGAAGTATTTCACATGACTGATCAAAACTATCAATTTTCTTATTATATTATACACTATTATAGTTTTCCAATACATAAAGTAGTTCTCACTTTGGTCCAATTAATTAGTCATTTGTCCACGCAAAAAAGATGACCAACAACCGACGGAAAAATTTTTCCATTCGGACCAAGGATTAATTGATGCATGATTGTGATTGCATATGAATTGTTGAATGTCATTCTTATCTCTCTAAAGCCGAGTATAAAGTTCTACTTGCAAATTTCGAAATTAAATGCAAAATGAAATTTCTGTATTTTTGTAATGTGTAATTATTTAATTAATTTAATTAAAAATTCTTGTTAAAAAATAAAATTTAATAAAGTTAAAAATCTTTAATAAAGATTTCTAATAATGTTTTTTTAAATTAGATATTTAAATTGCAATATTAAAAAAGAAATACTTTTAATTGATGATAAGATATTATTTAAAAACGTTTTTGAAAAAAAACGAATAAGACGAGTGTTTAATCCTTTTGTGTATAAAAAATAAAAGTAGATTTATCAAATATAAATATCTGTTCAAATGAGAGACGTATTAAGAAAAGTTAGAAAATTGTTTTATAAGTATAATTTACAAGAATTACGAGATCTTGCATAATTTTATACCTTTAGTTTCGTATTTCGTACATTGTCATATTTGGGGCTGGCCGCACTGTTTCTTAAGAACATTTCCGCGACAGTTTCTGCATTTTTCCGAAAATGTAGATTTTCTACATATTCTTCCCTTTCTCTTTCTTTCTTCGATTTCACTTTTTCCTTCTCTTGTAAACAGACAACACACACACACACACACATCGCATGGAACATATTACACATGACACGTAATGCATGTATGTATTCTATAATCTATATTCCATACTATCGTGTGAAGGATACCTCATACTCTATGCTATTGTTCAATCTATCATCCTATCTTTACTGTCTTTACATGTCTCTGACGTAAACGAATATTGTTAGCGAAACAAAAGTATTTATGACTATTGCTCCCGTGCAAAGGGGGGAGATCGAAAGTTGCGGAAACGAAGATATGAAAGATTTAGAGCCGGAATGGACCAATTTCATAAGATTTACTTTAAATATTACGTTGTTGTTAAAATATTAGTATCACACCGATACTAATGCTTTACTAGCACTCTCCGGTACGAATAGTATAATATTGATACTACTAGTAGTATCAACTAGTAGTAAGCTCTGTAGCAGCATTGATACCAATAATTGATATATGCATACATACTAGTACTTACTGACAATTACTTTAAAAGGATTACTTAATTTTACAAACGCATTACTATCGCTTTACTAGTAAAGTACTAGCATTCAAAGTATTATATATTAATAAACAGTTAAATATATTATTAATTTTTTATACTACAGTACAGTTTGATACATTTATACATTTTGGATTTTCCATTACAATTCTACTAGCATTTTCTATTAATATTTATTAAAATTTAACAACGCATATGCATGGAACTATATTCTGTTCACGAAATAAATCCTCAAGCAATATCTTTCTTATTCTATATATTACTCTCTCCATTCTTCATCTCTCTCTTCTTACTCTCTTTCTCTCTCTCTCTCTCTCTCTTCCTCTCTTCTTTCTGATTCTATCTTTCTTTTGTATCATCATACATGCTCGATGCAATATGCTGTTCTTGAATATCCTGTTGGTACTAGTATTTTACTAGTAATCATTAGAGTGCCAGGAGAGTCGAACATCTTGAAATTCATGGGCTTGGTCCAACTATGCTTTAAACTTTTCGTATATAATTGCGAAGTCCATCTCATCGACGATCTTTGTCTATCAAGGGATAAGAATAAATTATGTACAAGATAGTCGGTGTGTTCCTTAGAAAAACAGTTCTACAGATTAGGATTAAGAGATTTAAAGGAAAAGGTGGTTTCGTGAAGTGATGAAAACGCACGCGGCGATACGTACGTCGCATCGTGTGTGTCACATCGCTTCACTGTAAAACTGCTTTTAAAGTTTAATATAGCGAACTGTTTTATAATGGAAGATAAGACGAAGGTATCGTCCTAGACCACGAGCACCATAATTTACAGTCAGTATCTATTAATGACTCACTGATACGGATCGTCTGATCTAATCTGATCTAATCCACCAAATAGGTTTCCGACAAAATTCAGTACTCTGTGATTCAATAAAGAATCTGAGCATCTCGCTCTCCTAGGGAGGGAAGCAATCTCTAAATTCAGATCGACGCATTACGTGGTGTAGGATGATCAGTTCGGAATTAATTAACGGCTGCATTGGGCAGCAGGCGCGGGAAACGCACGTTGTGAGTTTTATACCGTGTAAGCGCGAACATACACACTGCTCGCCAGTAGACATACATACACGTGTATATATGTATTGTTATGTTATTGCCTAATAATTATGAAATAGAACGTTATGAGAATTATAATTCTTATTCTTTTTTTCTCCACCTTGCCAGAGTCACCTGTCCAAGAGAGATAATTGTCCAAGAGGATTGTTACAAATCCAAAGAGACTAGCTCGAAAGGATTTGTGTAAGTCCAGTTTACACACATATGCGGCGCGTGTTTTCCACGTTAAATTGCATCTCAATTTAATTATCATCTGTTTATTGCATTAGCGGCTTTTACAAATGACTGAGTTATCAATTATTCTTTTTAAAAAGGATCTGGAAATAGCATTATTACAATATAAATAAGGCACGGAAATGCTTTGATAATTTTATAATATTCTTAATTAAAAAGTATAATTTATTTACCTAGAACGTTTGCCATTTATATACATATGGAATTATAGTCGCGATTATAAATAATTTTTTTTTCAAAATCAACAGTTGAATTACTGCCAGAATTATATTGGAATATGGCCAATATTTATGTGCGTTTTATCCTGGTCTCGATTTTATAAATTACATCAGTATTTTTCACACTATTTGAGTATGCTTTTGAAATAATTGCGATAAATAAAAAAGCGGTCGATATCAAAAAGATTATCATATCAATTATATCGTATTGACGGTAAATTAGATTATTATCACTAAAATGATTTTTATGTCACATTTTATTTGACACATCCGATAATAACGAACATTATATCTTTCACCTGTTACGCCACCACAAAATCTAATTATATATCGCAATATAGCATAAAGGAACATTTTTCTAATTAAGAGACCATTTCATTATTAATTTTGTTATTCATTTCTTTTACTTAAAAAAGAAACAAGAGAGAAAATTTTACACAAATTTTACATACAAAAATTGATTATTCTAATTAAATTATTATCGTTATTATTCAGCAGCTTGAACAAAGTTTGCCCTCGGTTTTCTTCTAAATTATTGTTAAAGCAAGTATATATTATATTAAGGTAATAAACTTATAATTAATATTTAATTATTTTTTGTATTATTTTATAAAATGTATGTTATTTTTTTGTTACACGCGATATCATCTTAAATTTATTTTTTATATATTTTTTTGCTAAACAAATACATCACCAAATAATTATAACAAACTTATTCAAATGTATTCACAAATAAAATAAATACAATTTTAAATCTTCGTAATGAATTCTCACACTCTTTCTCCTTTCTCCTCTCTCTCCTTGCCTTCCCCCTCACTCGCTTTTGTCTATATTTTTCTTATTTCTGTTCCTTCATCTTTCTTTCTTCTCTTTTGCCTCTCTCTTTCTACTAAATATAAGTATTCTAACAATAAATATCCCTACCCTAAAAATTGTAAGTTTTAATCGGGGCAGCGATATTGATAACATAGTTATCTGTGTCACTGTAGAATTTTATCGTGTCAATTTTTCATCATTTACGAGAGAACTATGTCAAGTAATGACACGACAATATTGAAAATTATTCAAATTAATTGTGATTATCGATAAAAGTGTAATTAATAGAAGAATTAAAAGTACAGATAATATAGATTTAATAAGAAATTTTGTCTCAGGTAAGTCTCTTCAAGAAAAGATATAATATTACATCAATTTTCAATGAATTTTTAATGAAAATTAAGCGTTTTTCTCTCATCTACTTAAACGTATAAGAATTTTAAAAAGAAATAGAAGAAAAGACGCAAAGAAAATATTAATAAAAAACGATATTTCTTGTTAATATATGAAAAAATTTAAAAATAGTGTAATTGCACAACTCGAAAATGTGACAGAAATAAATGTTTTACATGAAATAAATATTAAATAATTATATAATTACAGAAAATGAAAATTTAAAAATTGCTAATAGAAAATGTGAGTTAAATTAATAGATTTTATTAGGGATTATCTAGTGAATTAATATTAGGGCTTCGATTTTTTTTATGGAATAATGTGATGTGCAAAGTGTTCAAATATTGTGCAACATTATCATCGTGCGGAGAAAAATCAGACTTTTTTGCCAAAATTATGTTAAAAAATATAAGATTAAAAAACATTACTAATTTTGAGATTGTTTCGTACGTTTCAGTTTGTGCGATAAAAACAGTAAGATCGTGGTAACGTCGATGAAACTTATAATCTATTTCTCTCAAAAATTGTAAACAGATTAGAACTTCGCCGAATTTAATGCGCAATGTCACCGTTTATGCGTTACATTACATTGATAAGTATCTTCGTGCTTTGGACAAATGGGATGGATAGTGAGAAGTTTGCACATAGAGAATGGTGGGAAAACACATTAATTTATCAGATCTGGCCTAGAGGATTTCAAGATAGTGATGGCGATGGTGAGGGCGATCTAAAGGGTAGGTGTCATTGTTATAAATTGTTACCATTACAAATAAGAAATAGAAGTTACATTGAGATTCCATCGATTATATTTATACAAATTTAATAAAATATTAAAAAGATATCTCTTTTGATACATTCATGTATACAATATCACTATATGTTATGTATTTTATATATATGAAATGTATAAGTATACAAAATTATTTTACAATTACGCGTAATATTGTATTATATTGATTTAGGAAGTTATTTAACGCAATTTATTTATAGGTATTATTAGTCGACTCGATTACATCAAGGATCTTGGAATCGAAACGATTTGGTTGAATCCCGTTTATACTTCACCATTAGTCGATTCTGGATATGACGTTTCCAATTATACGGACATAGATCCTCTTTTTGGGAATTTATATGACTTCGATAATTTAGTGCAAGAGGCACACAATCGAGGTATAAAACAGTAAATCAATAATAATTTTGGTATCAATAATAATTTTGATGTTAGGAATTTATGATATTTTCAATCTTTTGCAGTAAAAAAAGACGAAGTTTTTCGAAGTTTTTTTAAATCCATTGTAAATATAGTGTGTAAAATATAGTGAATATTATACTATATGATGTGTTCATCAATGTTTAGTATATTTCAATATTACTTTCTCAATCATTATAATATTTATTTGCTATAATTTTATTGTCAATCTTTTTAGGATTGAAAGTCATTCTGGATATTATTCCCAATCATTCCAGCGATCAGCACTTGTGGTTTCAGTTGTCGGCAAAATCTTTCGACCCATATACTGATTATTACATCTGGAGCAATGGTAGCATCGATAAAAACGGCGATCATATTCCACCAAATAATTGGGTAAATTTTTCTCCATTTTATATATTTTTTCCAATGTAACATACAGTAACCTTAATTACAATATCTCAGATAAATTAGATCGTTTTTACAAGATTAACAAATAAAAATTTTTTAAAAGTTATGATTATACAATACATGGAGAATTCGAGAGAAAAAGAGATTGTCTCCGTCTCTTAATAATAGATAAATTTTTTTTAACTTGAATCTGATTTACAAACAATAATAAAGATATCTTGTAAAATAAATATATCTGTTCATATCTCTTGTGCAGATAAGCACATACAGCGACGAAGAAGGCTCTGCATGGACATGGCACGATGGAAGACAACAATGGTATTATCATAAATTTCATAGCTGTCAACCAGATCTTAATCTGAGAAACGAGGAAGTGATCCAAGAATTAATGGTAACACACAGATATTAATTTAATATTAAAATATTTATTTGTGTTTTGGACATTTAAATTAAAAAATAAGTTATAAATTGAAACAAACTGAAAGAATTGGAATATAACTCAAATACTTTCTTGCATTAAACAGTAATTTGTAACTTTTTTAAGTAATTTTATGAATCATTTTATGGTATTTGAAACAAATTTAAACGCAATTTAATTATTTAAGCGATAAATTATTAATTTAAGCAATAATTATATTCTAAATTAAATTAATAATAATTTATACGTATATTTTACAGCTTTAATTTAAAAAATAGTTAAAAGATTCTTGAGTAATTCTTATTCTCTGTAAAATAATCTAGAAATCATTTATTTCTATAAACAGGATATATTTGACTTTTGGTTGGAAAGAAATGTCGATGGTTTTCGAATTAGTGCAGTGCCTTATTTTTTCGAAGACGAAGCCTTAAGAAATGAATCCCTTGCGGGAAAGGGTACTTATACTTTTGGTCTTCCTGAAAGCACCGCTCTTCTTTATGTATTTCGTGAATATATCGATAATTGGGTATCGAGAAATAATGCCATATCAAAGTATGATTTCTAAAGATATTTTTAAAATTTTTAAATTTTCTTTTATAATATGATTATTATAACATATTATATTATAACAATGTATACATTAATTATTAAAATTAATTCGATTTAATGACATATCAACAGATTGTTAATCGCGGAATCATATGATACTTCTGATGATAATTTATTGGCGTATTACGGCAACGACACGCACAAAGGAATCGCGCCGTTCAATTTTAAATTTATCACATATATTCATAACACCAGCGATGCCGGTTATATTAAGCACATCTTGGAGAAGTGGCTTAGACATCTTCCAGAAAACGCCAAGACCAATTGGGTGGTAAGAATTTTAAATTATTTAAATTGAAATTAATTTTACAAAAACTGTGAGAAAAGTTTTGTATATATTGTTTAAATTACGATTACATCATTTTTCCACCTGCTATGTGAAGAATTAAGCTGTATAAAGTTGGCCTCTCCACTACTGAAAATCCACTAACGACCATTACCACTCGATTGGTAGTCACACAGCGCTTTAATATATTTTGACTAATTAAAAACTTAATTTATCTTTTATAAATTATAGCTTTCAAATCATGATAATTCAAGAGTAACTTCGAGAATCGGACTCAACCGAATTGACGGTCTTCACATGCTCATTCTTCTATTGCCCGGACAAGCGTACACGTACTACGGTGAAGAAATAGGCATGTTGGAAACGAAAATATTTTGGAACAGGACCATCGATCCTATGGGTTGTGCCAGAGGCACAAACGAATACGAATATTTTTCAAGAGATCCAGCGAGGACTCCTATGCAATGGAGTTTCGAAAATTCAGGTGGTTTCTCCATAAATGAAACCACTTATCTTCCTATTCATCCTGATTATGTTTATAGAAATGTAGAAATTCAACAAAGTAATAGTAGAAGCATTTTGAAGACGTACAAGAAGCTGGCTAATCTGAGGAAAGACCCAGTGTTTACAGATGGAGCTTACGAATTTGCAAGTTTGAATAATGACCGGGTGTTGGTGATAAAAAGGTTGACATATTATAATATTTACAGTAAAACATATATTTTATAAACAGTCAAAACAGAGATTTTGAAAACTTTCTGCTATAAATTTTATCGACAGAATACAGTAAAAATGGACATTTTTAATAACATAAAATAAAAAATAATTTTATCGTTTAAAAACAATTGAGACATTTTTACTTCATTAAAAATCAATAATCTACATTTATTCCACATTACTCTCTAAGTTATTTAATATCTTTTAGACATTTATTTATATTGTGTTTACAAATTATTGAAAGTTTATAATAGTTGCATGTAAAAATCGAAATTTCTGGAATTAATTATTTTTTTTTAATTCATAATTAGGTCTTTGAAAGATTATCCAGTATATATTATTGTCATTAATTTGGGTCTACGGCCAGAGAAAGTTAATTTGACATCAATTTATGCTAATTTAAGAAATGTTCTGAATGTGATTGTGACTTCTAGCAATGCAATTCGCGTCACGTAAGTTATGCAGAATGTTATGCAAAATAATGTATACAATAGTTTGTACAAAATTTTTTATCAATCTCTTGTATTCATATATTTTATTTAAAAAAAATAATAATATTTTTTAGTTATTGAGGACTATAAATAAATTAAACATTTTATTATCTTTTTGAAATACAAACACGATCAAAGAAAAGACTTCTTTAGATGATAGAGTTAAAAATCACCCTGTAAATGAATGTATATTTTCAGAGGTACTGTTTCACGGGACAGTTTTATATTGACAGCAAATGCTGCGCTTGTATTAAAAGACGAAAAACAAGAACAAACCACAAGTATATGTTTTTAATATTTTATATATATAAATATATAAATATATATTAATATAAAATATTTATGTTAATATATATATACATATATATAAATAAATATTTATTTTTTTAATGCATATTAATAATTAGTAATTAGTTCTATCAATGTCTTTACTTTTAGCAACGGAAGGTAATAACTCTACCACCGAGACTACAACTAAGGTGTCCAGTTCTACTGAAAATTCTAAAAACAAAAGTACGACAGAAAAAGGAGAGACCATAACAGAAAAAACTCCATCACCAAAGAATGATCCTGATGGGGCAATGTTGAGTTGCGCACCTGCATTCTTGTTAATAATAAGCAGCATTGTGGTATCATGCAAATTTTAAAAATAATATAGAGGATAAGGGCCGATATAATAAAAAGTAGAACGCTAGATATAAATCTAATTTTTACGTTAGTTTAGATTACATTTTTGATAATATATAGAGTGTTTTGTATTTTTTATCTATGGATATTTTGAGATTAATCTAATTTAATTTAATGTAAGTCACCAATAACTGACCAATAATTAGATTCTTCTAATTAAATGTGTTTTTTTTTCTACTTGGATTTTTATGCAGCAATGAACAGATTGCCTTTACTTTATTAGTTCTTGAATCGTCATCCGTATGTATGACGTGTATTTCTCAGTCGAGATAGAGGAGAGATTCTTGAAAGAGGTGCGCACGGTGAATTTGTTAAGCTATCCGTATATTCATTACGTATGTTTATATCTAAGCTATCTCGTTCTCGTTCGGATGAGACGTTAAAAAAAAAAAGAACATTCCATGAAGTAGAAAATCCATATTAGTCAACGAAATCCATAGAAGGATACGCGGAAAAATGCACAGAAAAAAGGGAGAATCCTCGATTCGCGGTGAATCTGCAGAATGTGACCATTGCAGCAACCCACGTTGATCTATGTATGACCAATCGCGGTGTGTTGATCAAATGCGGAGTGAATGTACTTGATCCATGCAATAGATCGATCAGACGGCCGCGCTGTCTTACACGGTTTTACCCGAACAAAGATGAGTAGAAGCAAAGAATAAAAATCTATTATCTCTGCATCAATCATTGGGCTTCTATTATTCTCATTCTAATACGCTCATCCTTTCCTTTTATATCTCGTTAATATCTAAAGTGATGACAAACTAATTAATTTTATTTATGGATTTTGTAGAGCCGATTTCAGAACAGAATAAGAATAAGCGTGCTTCCTTAAGAGATTCTAAAAAAATTTAAATTCTTCAAATGTGACGTGATGACGTATGATGTAGGTTAAAATGAGCCTTAACTCAGCGTGAAAAATAAAGTCAGCCGTCATCCGTTGGCGGGTTGTCAGTTAAAAAGAATCTCTGGGGGCTCCCCAAAGCAATTTCGTGTTACGGAGAATACCATGAAACCGGTTTGCTCACCCTAATAGCCTGGGTCCTTAACCTTCTCGCAAAGACAATGATTTAAACTGCAGCGCCGCGAGCTCGCGAGATAAGCCCACATACACGTTTCAGTATGCTGCACGCGCGTCGCAAATATATAAATTCTCAAAAAGAGAGGAATGTGTTTCAGCAGAAATTGCGTGCGCTAATTGCGAAGAATTATATGCGGAAGATATTAAACGGCTGCCGACATTTTTTCAATGTTAACATCAAAATTCAAGTTGTCACACTGATACCTGCTACTTTATTCTGTTTGCCTCATTTTTTTTAAAAAAAGATTATAAAAAATTTTTTAGTTGGGGAATTTTTACAAGATGATAACGTGGCAATTAACACATAATAAGGTATAAAATACATTAAAAATTAATATTTAAAGTATGTTTGAAATCATTTAGTTTATATATCTCGTATATCGTTATATTGTATTTCAAAATTCAATCCGAATTTCAATCCGAAATTTTATCCAAATTTTAATGACAAATTAAAATTTATTTTTAGAATATAGCACAACTTTCTTTGTGTCAAATTCTTCTTGATAATTTCTTTAATTTTCTACATTCATGGCAATTTTTTAATTTTCTACATTAAATATTTTTAAAACAATACAAAATTTAGAATACAATAGAAATTAAAATTTTACAATTTTTTAATCTTCTAAATCCGCGGAAAGGATTTAATCTTAATCGGTCTGCATAAAATCAGTTGGATTTAAAATTAGTCGGTCTGCATAAAAGAGAAAAAAACTCCGTTAGCCATTAACTTGGACTGACATTTCAAATTTAGCGGTCAAGGTAATGAGAAGACCCTCTCGTATATTCTAATTGTAATTTCTGCATTTCTTTTGTTTCTGCGATCCCTTTAAATAAAATCGTTATAATTGATATTATTTTTATATATATAAAAGCTGGAAGTATTAAAGAAACGAACGGATCCTTTACGTACGATAAGCAAGCACTTTCTCCAGCAATAAAATTTGTCTCCGATGTGCCGTCTTTGAAGCAAATTCCTATCATATATTAGCACATCAATTTGTCGTGCCGACTCTCAGATTCTTTCGTAGGTGTCAATAAATTCCAATATATTTCCGGCACCTGGTTACTTGGGATGAATTAATACAAGCACCAAAAATATAATCTGCATAACTGGAAGATGACTTAATAGATCTGCTCATTTTACTTGCACTTTCTATATCCTTCCACTCTCGTATCGGAACATCATTATTATTTAACATACTGTATACGCATTACCCTGATTTACTCTAATTCGGAATTTTAGTAAAACATTTGATTCAAAAAAATTTAGTATCTTGAACAAATTTAGGGAAAAGTGGTATTTGTTCAAATTTTGATTACGAAAGGAATCTAGATTTGTTGAAGTGAAAACTATTAAAAATTAATTTGACAAAATATTTTGAAGTGAAAGAAAAGGAAAATTGTGTCAATTCTCAAAAAATTGTAATATTATGTTAATAAATTATTCAAATTTTTGCAAATAAAACCAATTAAAATATCAAAAATAAAGTATTGATACTGAGTTATCTTAAGAGATTTTCAAATAAAATTAATATTAAAAGGTACTTGGTATCCAAAGTATATTGATTTTGCGAACATTCATATAAGGTTCAACAAACGCGAAATTAATTATGTATCGCGGCGTTTCATAAAGTATTTCGCGCACGCATATTCCGTATTTTATATTTTAAAAGTTTGCGGTTAAAATTCATTTTAAATGTTAATTCGTCCGGAGAGGATGATTACTTGTTTCCACACGATATCGCCATTATATGCGATATTTTATCTTCTCTACGCAGTGAAACCTGGTTTTCGAATATACGTACATTATACACGTATGCGCCACGGTAATGATGAACCGATGACGATCAGAAAATATGTATATTGGAGGCAGAATATTGAGTGACATCACTTAACTTTACTTTACGTTTGAATTTCCGGACTGAACGTGCAAACAAATTTCCTCATTTGCTATTCTCTTGCCTTCCTTTCTTTTTCTAAGCGGCATTATTCACGAGTATTCAAGTATTTCATACTACAAATTAATTTAATCTAATTTAATTCAATAGAATATCTTCGTACCTTCCAGATTAAGAATCTAATCCAATCCTAATCTAAGATTATTGCAAGTTTATATCTTTATCCACTATAAAGGGATAGCTTTAAATTCAGCATAACTGTAACAGTAAAGAGAACAGGAAACGGGTGCACTCTAAGTGCACGACACATAAATATTCATATCAATCCGCTGACATTGTGAGAAACTGCCTTACGCCAACGGCATGCGAAAAGCGTGTAGCCGTCACCGGAATGGCAACAAGCATGTGCTTCAAGATTTTTGTGGCGAGTCTCAATGTCGCCGTCTTTCCGCATAATACCGTACCTACCATATAAGATATTCTATATTTAACAAGGTTTACATTTTGACTTGTACAGATTTTTTTATTAAATACGAAGATATCTTAATTTTCTGTAAAAATTATATGACAAAATTATAAAAGATTTTTTCTCCTTTTTTTTGAGAGAGTTATTGTTAAAAAGAAAAAGGGAATTTATTTGCTAATCTTTATATACAATAGCTCTAATAACTACGAACTCTGATAACTTACACTAAAATTAAGACAGAGTATAACGCATTCCGATCGATTTTGAGAAACTCATGAAATTGCTGCTGCAATCCCTTTTGGGAGCCTCTCTTTTGTAGATTAAAAAAATATGTTTTCGTCTTTCTCGGAAAATTCGTGGAGGAAGATCACTCATGCAATTCTAAGTACACGATAGTCAAAGATCCTTAGGACAAGATTATACATTTTCGAAGTGGACGACGGTCATATTTCAAACAAAAGCCGATAAAGATATAATTTTGAAATTATTAGCGATTAAAAAAGAGAACTTATTGCAAAATAAACTAATAATTTTATATAAACTTAAAAATGTGCGGGAAATAATATATTTCATTTGAATCGAAAGCTTTGACGTTTTAGTCATTTTCATCCTCATTCCTAAGTTAGAAACATCCCACACATTTGTTAGACAGTGATATAATCTACAATAAATATGCTAAAGAAAAAACATATATCATTTTGCGAAGAATTTACGCAACATAGATGAAGATAATTATAAACGGATTTGCCTCCCAAAAGGACATCGTACACGTCATAGAATAAGAATTTCAAAATTTTGTTCAGTGTAAAAGTGACTTATTCTTCATATTATCATCACTAAAATTAAATTTAAACTAAATTTTTGTAAATTTTTTCTACAATTTATTAAAAAATTAAGATACATTTTTATTAAATTTATATTAAAATTTAAACGTATGTCTACGTATTATATAACAATGCATATTTATTATATTTTATGTTATGCAATTATTGTTCTTTTACAATACTTATTTAAAATTGAAACCTTAATAAAATCATAAAATTTAAATATATTACAATTAATTTGTGTATTATTATTTAAATTTTAATCCGTTTCTCTGTTATCTATTTCGACTCTCACGGCGAGAATGAAAGTAACCCCCGCGGGTACATATTACAATGTCTATTGCTTCATTAACAATGACAAAGCACGTTAAATTTCGACGAGGAAGCTATTTCTAATAAATAAATCTGTATTGTGCGATAAGTCATATTAGGAACAGGATTTCTCCTAAGCAAAGATTATCCAGAATATGCACACACAAAGCCTTATAAAAGTCAATGGCGTTTAAACAATCGCACGAAAGGCATTGAAAGCGTTTTCTTCGTAGCCAATTAAACGCCACAACCTGTAATATTTAATTGATTCTTGTTAATCATCTTGACATTTGTGCCAAGAGAATTCGCGCCATCGTTAACCATATATGAAGAACCTACCTGGGATTAATCGAGATTAATTCATCTGGTTGCTCTGGTAAGCGTGGGAGCCGTAAACCGAAGAGACCTAAGTGCACCTTGCGTAAGAACGCACCTGAACTACATTTCGAGCAGTGTATTCTTAATCGAGGTCTATTCGTCATTTATTTAACAGTGCAGCTCAATAATGGAAACAATTTTTTGTCGCAAGTGGCATCGAATATCGATACCAATTTAATTCCTTATTTGGCGGGAATAAAATAAAATCTAAAAAAGATTGTTTGAGAGATAAAAATTAAATTAACAATAATAATCCAAGATATTTAAATATAATGATAAATGTAGCAATAAAATAATAAAGTAACAATATGCTATTTTACTACTGTGATTGTTTCATATTAATGCAATCACAAATGCTTCCCGTGTTCTATGAAAGGTAGGACCTTGTAAGTAATGCCCTTTAAAGTGACGATTTGAAATGCCTGTAAACGCCATTGAAATTAAGATGCAGCAATAAAGTTGACAATTAAATAATATGTCAAATTAATTGCATCGTGCGTTGTCAGTGATTTGAAAAAATTATGTTCTGAATAAAAAGGAAAGAGGGGAAAGAGGAGACGAAAGAAAGTACAGGAGTGATCCTCGAGAAATCGAAATGAGAAGAATAGGGAAAAGAGAAGATAGAGCGAGGATGAGACCAGTTGGGGGGTCGGCGATCCCCACCCTGTATAAAAGTCTTTTTCTGCCGGCGACGTGTTCAGTTCGAACGACGCGCTGCGTGCGATTATCTCTGGGGATCATCCTCGTCGTCATTGTAGAGAGGCTGCGGACAATGCCTTGCTGAAAAAGGATTCTCGTCAAGATGCTGCGGCGTGCCACTGCAGCCCTCTTCATTCTGGTATGTCTTCAGTATTTTTGCATATACATACAACTTCGGAATTTAAAAAGCTCATTTAATTTTATATATTTGTTTAATAAACACGAATATAAACGTATCTTAATGTCACAGAAAACTAAATTTGATCAAATCCAATTTTTATAAAATATAAAATATTATTATTAAAAATTATACCACTTAATATTAAATTAGACCCACAAATTTAGTATTATTCGGGGTAATATTTTGAACTATTTGCTATTTTTTCAATTAGCAGATAAAGATTTAATTAATAAAAGAAATTATAAAAATTATAATAAAATGTGGATTCTTACAAAATATTATAAGCGAAAATTTTCATTCTTTTTAAAATAATTCTTTTAAAATAAATTAATTAAATTTAATAATTATTACTATATAAAATTATAAAACAATTTAATAATTTTATTAAAATAATTTAGTAATAATAATAATAATAATAATAATAAATTTCAAATTACGTGTAATTATTGTGAATATTTTAGAAAGTAAATTTGAGGAAAAAATATTTAGCAAAAAAATAATTTAGTGAAATTTTTATTAATTCAATAAAAAATATTTAAGAAATAATAAACTAAAATTGATATTAATATTTACTATTTGAAATAAAATTTAATTTTTAGTTTTTATTATTTACTGCTTGCAATTTGTAATTTTTAATGTATATACTTGTGTATATAATATTAAATACAAAACACTGTCATAATGTCAGTAATTCAAATCTTCGCTACTAATAAAATCTATTGGAAATACAATTCAAGGATTGACTGGGATATGTTAATGTAATATCTCATGTTAATGTCTCGTAGATATCCAACACACGTTTCGCTACCTGTTGCGCAAATTACAACGCATACATTTGATATATGATGCATTGTATTATATGTCCCTTGCTATGTGATACATTTTTTACTACTTATGCATTTTAATAATTGCATATTTTTAATTTTTAATTGTTATTATATTTTAACATACAATTTTTTAACATTATAATTAATGTATCTAATTATTATATTTTCTTTCTATTAATAATATATAAGAAAGAAAGTATTATATTAAAATTCAATAAAAATATATTTACTTAAATAAAATATAAAAAATAATAATGTCTCACTACTATCTTTATTTTTAATATAAAATTATTATTATTATTATTACCATTGCTATTACTATTAATATTACTATTACAGTATTATTACTACGTATCAATACTATAATATAGTAATAGTATTATTAATGTAATAATAGTACACAGAATAGAAAGTGGCATTGATTACTTGGTAATAGCCGCGTTCATCGTGACTCGTTATCTAATCGACTTCCATTCATATTGACACTCATTCAAGTGAGAATGTCGTTGCACTACATTTCATTCATAATTTACTTCAATGCCATGACATTGCAATAATAATCATATAATATATAACAAAAGTATGTAATTTATAATTTTGATTTTCCCAAATTTCGGAATTTCTCCATTAAATTAATTATCTCTTTTATAAAATGTAAAACTTTTATTTATTCTTATTAAGAATATTTTTCCTAAAATGACAAATAATGTAATATTAAATAGTTGAGTTTATATGATTGACGCGACATGTGCGCGCGCACACGTCAATCATACCCACATATGTATACGTATAAATACAAAGTATAATCTTTTACATTCAATGATCAATTAATTTCTATTAATATACATTTAAAAAAATTTGTTTTATTTTGGCATATAAATAATTGTCATATAAATAAAACTATATAATTTTTTATCATAAATGTAATTAATTTACATATGTATCAATATGTAATAAATTTTCTTATATAAAGTTGAAATTAAAATGGATTTTATTTAAGCAGATTTTAATAATGATATATAATATCACGATATTTAATATTAAAAATTAAAAATAATATATGAGAAGAAAAATAATTTTAGGTAGATAAACAGATGAAATTGATATATGTGCTTTAGCTAATCCTATATGGTATTTTAATTATTCTAATACCAGTTTCTTTGTCTTTTTCGTCATTACAATTATAAGGCAGATAAATAGGGAGAAATCCATTGCCAAAAGAAGATCGCTTCGTTCTAACATCGTGATTCACGTGTATACAGTGGTCGCCGTAAGATGTGTCATTCGCATACCTATGTATGTGTAAAACAAAGTTTTGCCTTTTAAGTGCGCGCACGTATGTAATCTGAAAACATTTAGACTAGAAAACGCACATTCCTGTTTAATCGATTCACGTGCTATCGAATTCCCGCATGCCATTGCAATTTCATTGAAATTTTGACATAACAATTTAAGATCACAAGGTTCTTAGCGAGTGTATACGTATGTCAATAGAATTTATTACTTATTGGAATTTAGTATTTTTATTATTTTTATATCAGTCACGTGGATTATATTCACAATTCAAGATATTAAAAAACTGATAGAATTTCCCAGCATTAAGATATAGAAAAAAAAATCTAATGAATTTCAAAATATTTTTTAACACAATGCGATCCCAGAGATCGATGTGCGATTGACATACAATTATGTACCAGAGGCTTCGCCCCAGGCTAAATCACTGGTCCCTTACGCAACTACTTACAGGTGACTTTCACTGAGAGATGATCCAGCCGCTGCGTGTGATTCATAAGGTGATACAGCTTTGGCCGTTTGGCAGATTCGCCACGAGCAATTAAGATATCCGACTTTATCAAATGCCATCACGTTTACCTTTAATCTTGAACGCACATATTTCGTTTACTTTGATTGATCCTTGATAATGCTCAGATTTGCAAAAATTTCAGATGCAACTTCAATTATTAGTTACGTGCAATATCATCTTCTTCGCTTTTTATATAAAAAAAACAGTTGTAGAATGAACATAAATAAAAAGATTAACATAAGTAAAAATATACAAATTAAAATAAAAATCTGTATTATAAAAAATATTTTATTAAATTTAATCAAATTAAGGAAGTTTTTAAATTAAATTTTATATTTATAAATAAAAAAAATAAATATAAGATATAAAATATTATAGCGTATCAATATTTTAATTGATAATAATTTTATTCCATTATATTGAAAAAAATTATAAAATTTATTTTATTATTATAAATGTAATGGAATATATAATTGCAACAATTCTGTCAACATTGTAATAATAATAAAATTATACAATTAGAAGAATTGTTGTGTGACATTACACTTCTATATTATAATGCTGCGGAATTTATATAATTATATGTATTAACTAAATCAAAATACCGTGACAGCAATTGTTCTATCAGCATTTTAAAGGAAAGGTTGAATGGTGACTTCTAACGCGATAGCAAAGATCGCCTTGCACTCTTTGCATAATCAAGGATGAGAGCTGCAATCGTGTAAGGTCTTCGATTGAGATGATAGGGTATTCACTTTTTTGATATTCCTGGCGGATTCCAGGCGTCCCTGAACGGAATCCTGATTCTCTCATTCTCTTTTTCATTTTCCTTCCCCTTAGATAAATAGTCAGTAAATAAATACGAGATAACTGAATTGATACACTAGAATATCAAAGAAAGATGCACGTTAAATTAGCTTTGCATCTTTTTAATTTATTTATTTTCTCGACATCTTGTCATAATTATGATATGTATGAGGAAATCACTCTGTTGACATGAAAATATTAAATATGGATGCTAAAGATCACAAATAATAGTATAATTAAATAAATAACATATAATTATTAAATATTATGTAAAATAAATGGATTAAAAAATAATATAACAATAATTTAATTAATTAAATAATTTAACAGTTGTTAAAATTATACTAAAAAGTTAAATAGATTACAAA
Organism: Wasmannia auropunctata; assembly: GCF_000956235.1. Lineage (NCBI taxonomy): Eukaryota > Metazoa > Arthropoda > Insecta > Hymenoptera > Formicidae > Wasmannia > Wasmannia auropunctata. Next base: position 645,892 of record NW_012027334.1, read on the forward strand.
TAATAAATAATTATTATTATTGTTTTCACGATTCTTTCAATAGTAAAAATTAGTTAGTAAATTCAACAATTATAGTCTCGTATAATTGTACAATTATACAAGACAAATTATAATGCTCGGTTAATTTATCGAGTAAGTTTTCATCTACATTCCTTTCGAGCAATTTAATTAGCATAGATAATGGATAGTTTACTAGGTCTGAAACGATCGTTTCATACAATATTACGTGTATTAGCTGCGCACACGAATAGTTTGACTTACGATGTCGCATAAATTAACATATTTTATCGTACAACCGATGACTTCACATTTTCTTAAAATAATAAACTGGTCTGATTTTGATAAGATTAACAATTTATGATATTTTAACTATACAGGAAAAAACTTACTCTAATTGTTATTATAAGGGATGTCATTTTTACGAAAAATAAAAATTTCAATTCAGTTAATACTGATTTCAATTTCAATTAAATCCATGTTATGTGGATAAACGTACTTAGAATACTAGTACTTTAGAAAATCTAGAATATTAATACTTTTAAAAACACACACAGAAAGAGAGAGAGAGAGAGAGAGAGAGAGAGAGAGAGAGAGAGAGAGAGAGAG
>NW_012027334.1:646517-687472 GCF_000956235.1 Wasmannia auropunctata
AGAGAGAGAGAGGGTGGGAGGGAGGGAGGGCGGGAGGGGAGAGAAACTCTATAAATAATCACATCACACTGTTTTTATCATAGTTTTTAACAAATAATTTATGTCTGTGTGCTATGTCATTAGAATGAATCGTTAAAACAATTTTAATCAAAAATTTAGTAAGTTAGATTTCTAGAATTTACAGATTATCTTCTTTAGGAAGAGAATATCCTATAGGATAGTATTGATATTGTCTTCTTTAAAATATATACATTATAGAATTTGAAATAATATTTTATTTTAGATTTAAATAAGTAAGATATATGTTATATGATTGCCTTGAAAAGCAAACAGCTATAGCGCTTGGATACTATGGTCGCTTTGACTGAAACGATCTTGCTATTGTCCACTAAAATATCGTGACATAAATACCGTAGGCATTAATCGTCACGGCAACATTTGACGCTGCAAGTACGCGCGGAGAAGGGTTAGGTCGGGAGCTAGCATATATTAACCTTTCGTTATATAGTCTGTCAACCCGGGACTGAAAGAAAAAAAAACGACGACGAAGAAGAGTCCCGCTCGCGTAGCCTTCTTGGAATCGCGACTTTCCCTTCTCGTGGGTGGAACAACGGTTGAGATCATCAATCGCGACCATGGATCCTGGCCAAACCTAACTTAGTCGACCAGGATACGTGCCACTTTTGTGGCCTATACTTACGCACGATAATGGACAACCATGATAAAAATGAAATTATCGAAGAGAAAATATTATAATGATCACTAAAGTATAATGTTGTGCGAAAGATTTATTTTATCGGAATCTAATTGGAATCTAAGTGGAATATTAATAATTCTAAAATGACAGGGCGTAGAAAATGATAGAAATTAAAATACTTAAGGCGTAAAGTAAAAATAGAAAATTGGAAGATAATCTACATAAATAATACATAAAAATATTTCTGATGCTAATCTTAATTGTTGCTCAAACAATAAATGTGAAAAAAATCTTTTTATTTATTTTTGTTGTGTCGCCATTTAAAGAGATTGCGGATATAGCAACGTAAGTTTCTAATAAATCATCATTATTTTTCGCAACAGCAACTGGCGGCATTTTTATGAAAATATAGATATCCCATATTAGGCCATAAGGCTTGCGGGTGATAGAACAGAAAGGTAGTATAGGCAAGAACTCGAATAATCCGGGTACCGGATATGTCAAATTTTATCTTCGAGTGCTGATTCACTCCAATACAACAATATATATGCTAAAGTAGAAATTACATAATTATTCTTATATTTGCACATTCTTATAAAATGATTATTGAACATTGAATGACATGAGCCTCGCGAATAATATAAATGATATAATAATTTGATAACAATTAAAGAGAAAATAAATTTTATATATACAGGAAAATGTCACACAATTTTAAAATAGAATAAATATGATTATAATCAAAGAAAGTTAATCAACGGAAGTTTTTGTAAATCTTTGATAGGCAATGCTGCAAAGCGATTGATAACTTGAGATATTCTCAACTAGACTGGCAGTGACATTAGACACATGATGCGCCTTTAACGCAAGATACAAGATCTTGATGTGCATTTCAGCAACTGTAAAAATAACTAGTCATTATAAGTTTATCTAATTATAAATTCTCATTAAATTTAGAATTGTTATTAATTGTTATAAGTTTATCTAATTAAATTTGTAATTAATTACTTAAATAGCTGCATTTAAGTTTAGAAGAAGAACTGCTTTTTAATTATCTTTTTAGATGTCTAATAGAAACTGGAAAATCTCTAATAGAAACAAAAAAGAGCTAGAATTATCTTTGTACATACTATACTTGTCTATAGTTGAAAAAGTAACCGAAGATATTTGAAGACTCTGAAGTAGGTTAAGTAAATCTGTATTTTTACATGCAAAATTCAAATAAATTCAAAAGACTGAAATGTCTTTCCCGTTACACATTTCGTATGCAGGAAAGGATACGCATACGAAAACGATAAACTCCTGAAACGTGAGTGCATATAAAGCCACCGTTCTATATTATACACATGTACATATATAATCGTGAACAGAAAATAAATACGCGAATTATGAATAAACCAAAAACTTGAGAAAAAGATGAATCTGTATATATATCACACAATCAGTCAAATTTGATCTCAATTAAATTGCAATAATTTTACATCCAACATGATGCACCTATCATGAAATTATATCATCGCGTTCGCATGTATTACTTATATTCAACATGCACGCGTGCGCGTGCGCGCGTATATGATGCGGATATTCGTAAGATTCTTTTAAATTATTATCTCATGCAGATTTGAAAATTGCATAAGAATTTCTACTGTTAGTCATTGATCGCTTTCAACTTTCCCTTATATAAAATGGATAATTAATTGAGTTCAGAAGCGATATAGAGAGAGTTATTATAGTTCGTCCACCGCATATGAAAAAGTGAAAGCATATTATGTATATTACTTCATCAAAAAGCAATAGTAATATGTTCAAAAATAACGATAGAAATTCCTCATTGATGAATCTTTTGTTCAAAGAAATGTATACATATATTAATTAAAATTGATACTGTTCTAAAATTTATATTTTAACATGTCATATGAACATAATAAAAATGTGGTTAATATACATTTTATTATAAGCCTAAGCTTAAAACTGATAAATGTTAATAAAAATTGTGTATGTTATACACATAATTGTGTATGTTACACACATAAATTAGTGGAACAAAACGTAAACGTGCATAAATATCGCAAACATTATTTATTTTCAAGTATATAACATACCTCTTCAATCAATAATACATACACAAAACTGCAAGAAATTTTAGATATACGAAATAAAAACTCATTAAATTTTTGTAAAATATATTCTTTCTCTCTTCCTTTTTCTCTTTCATCTTCTCTCTTTTCCTTCCTTTCTTTTCTCTTTTCTCAGATTTAAGTTATAATGTATATTTAAAATACCTTAGACTGCGTGTTACTAGTTGCATAATGTTTGGAAAATTAATACCTAAGAATTGCAAATCGCTCCAACTGTAGAAGCTGGAAATACCAACTATGATATTTCACGATGCGCGCGCTTGCAGATCGCATCAAATACTTAATTCTACCGACTGATATTAAAGGCCAACTGTTTTTAAACACAACTCGATAATTACATCATGCTTCATTGGAAATGTCAGGAGCTTGGACAAAGCAAATTATTGCGATTAACAACTGTTTCTTATTAGTAAAAGAGTCTTTTGCATAAAGCTAACGTAATATCTAACAGTAAACGTAGTTTACGCGAATTTACAAGCATAAACAATTATAGCTTTTTAAGTAAGTATTGAGGAATATCATGCATATGAGATACAAATATCCTTGAATTTTTATTATTTATAATAAAAATTTAAATATTAACTTTTATAATTATTAGAACATTGATAAAATACAGTATCATAGTTTCTGTTAACAGAATATTATTTTTCTTCTACTTTTAATATAAACGCTAATATTTTGCCATATTTATTTTCAGCCACATAATTTATTAAATAAACCATCTTATGAGCTTTCCTTTGATACAGCGCGCATGCTACTATTAATAGTATTTTTAATAAAATTAGATATATTATATTCTATCTTTCTCTACTCTTGTTGTTCTACTACTCTTGTTGTGACCTCTCCTTGTATTTCTGCGACGTGCGTTATTTATACTCTTACGCAGATATACGGGACCTACATTTTAACGCCGGTTCCGAAAGGCGGCAATATTTTAAGAAGAGGTTTTCTTTGCAAAGATACTCTTGATGGTTTGCCGTTGCCTTCCGACAGGCATTACAACATTAGATATAATTTATAAAGACAAGAATTGAAATTAAATAAAGAATGTTAAATAACAATAATAATAATATAAATTCGACTTATCTATGCCTTGCTAAACAATAAAACAAACAATTGTTTTTCAGGTGATTGCTACTTCGACGTCGCAACTCACTCAGGAATTAACAAGCACCAATCGAGATGGCGAAGTAATTTTAAGCATCAGCGATGAACAAAAAATTCAGTATTTGAGCCAAAATTTTGAATCAGGCAAGTCAAAAAATTAATAAATGTTAAAAAAAGTTCAGATATTAGTAAATAGATTCCAATTATAATTGATTATTACACTTTACAGATGCATACAACTATGGTTACGATATCAATCCTCATGGTCAATTCCATCATGAAACACGTGGCCTACATGGGATCACCTACGGATGTTATGGTTACGTAGACCCTTTCGGTCACTTAAAAACAACGTTTTACATTAGTGATGGATGGGGTTATCGCGTTGTTCAGCCAGGGAAGGACGTAGAACTATTCCTTCACAAACATGAACATCATGAGAACGGAGGCAGTCATGATCATCACGAGCATCATGGTGTAATTACACCATGGAGAGAGTTGTACTTTCCTGTAGTGTGTGCACAATACACAAACACGAACGTTCCAGGTCTCGTAATACCAAGTGAAGGAAGTACGTAAATGAGAATATAAAAAGAATAAAGTACATATCATATATGTACGGAGTCTACATTATATCAGTGTTAATACTAATAAATATGTGATCGTTTTCTAAAGTAGCGCCTATCGGAAGTGGGACAACAATCGAAACATTACCAAACCGACCTCCTTACAGGCCTGACTTACCTGGTATAAATTTTAAATATTATACTACATTTCCATTATTAATAATATTTTTAAAATTATATTATAAGATATACATATATGTGTGTGTGTGTGTGTGTGTGTGGGGGGGGGGGGGTGTATGTGTATATATGTATATATTATATTAGATACAATTTTTTTGTAAAAATAACTATCAAAAGTAAATATAAAAAGATATAACATACGTCTAAAAAAGTGGCCTTTACATCTTATATAATTTTCTTCAATAATTTAAATTATTTTGTTTCTTTTATTGTTTGTCACCATTTCTAGGACATCCAGGGATATCTGGCATTCCTGGTACTCCAGGCACACCGGGCAAACCAGGAACGCCGTCATATCCTGGGTATCCGGGAACACCTGGCATCCCTGGTACTCCAGGCACACCGGGCAAACCAGAAACGCCGTCGTATCCTGGGTATCCGGGAACACCTGGCATCCCTGATACTCCCGGCACACCGGGCAAACCAGGAACGCCGTCGTATCCTGGATATCCGGGAACACCTGGCATCCCTGGTACTCCCGGCACACCGGGCAAACCAGGAACGCCGTCGTATCCTGGAGTATCCGGAGACACCTGGCATTCCAGGAATAATTGAATTATATCCGACTCCTGGCATTTCTAGTACGCAGGGTATACCTGGTACTCTGGAAATAGTAGAAAAGCCGGAAATATCATATCCGGGACATATAGGAATTGATAGTACGTCTGGTAATCTCGGTACATCAGAAATATCCGAAATTGTAGAAAAACCAGGTATATCATCATATCCTGGATATCCTTCATATCCCGGAATTACCAGTATACCAAATAAACCAAGCAGTTCTTTCAAACCGGGCAAACCAGGTATGTTATCAAAATTATTTTATTAAGTACACTCGACTTTTATTAAGTACAGCAAAATTAAAGCATCACTTATTCTGATCTCTAAAAATACGCAAATTTCACGAGAGTGTAACTTTGTAAAAAATAATTGTTATAAAATGTTTCGAAAAGCATTTTACAGCTAGAAATCTCTATTTTTAAAATTCATAATTCATTACACGACTTATTTATTTTTTACGAAGCTACATGGATGCAAATGATGATGCATCAAATCTAAAAATTTTTTTTAACATTGCGATGTTCTATGGCGTGAAAAATCACATACAAATGTGACTTACAGAGTTTAAAAGTGTGAATTTTAATTTTTAATTTGCACACTCGATGAGCGTTGTACGATTTTTTAAATTAAGTTATTCAATATAAATAAAAAATGGTATTTTTTACTTCAATGGTGAGTAACTCGGTGAATAAAATCGCGTAATGCTTAATAACTGCGCAAATTAAAGGCAAAGATTCATGCTTTTGAACACTATAAACAGTATTTGTATGTCATTTTTAATTTACGCCATAAAACCTTGCTAAGTTCATGAAAAAGTTATGTCAAATATCAAAATTTTCTCCTAACTTTGCAAAGTTTTATAATCCAAATTCGGAAAAAATTTTCCTTATATCAGTGTATTACTAATAAAGATGTGATCATTTTCTAAAGTAGCGGCTATCGGAAGTGGAACAATAATCGAAACATCACCAAGCCGACCTCCTCACAGGCCTGACTTATCTGGTACAAATTTTAAATATTATATTATATTTCATTATTAATAATATTTTCAAAATTATATTATAAGATATATATATATATATATATCTTATATATATAGATATATATATATATATATATATATGTATGTATATATATGTATATATTATATTAGATAAAATTCTTTTGTAAAAATAACTATCAACTATATAATAAATATAAAAAGACATAACATACATCCGAAAAAGTGGCCTTTACACCTTATATAATTTTCTTCAATAATTTAAATTATTTTATTTCTTTTATTGCTTGTTACCATTTTAGGACAGCCAGAGATATCTGGCATTTCTGGTACTCCAGGCACACCGGGCAAACCAGGAACGCCGTCATATCCTGGGTATCCGGGGACACATGGCATCCCTGGTATTCCCGGCACACCGGGCAAACCAGGAACGCCGTTATATCCTGGATATCCGGGGATACATGACATCCCTGGTACTCCAGGCACACCGGGCAAACCAGGAACGCCGTCGTATCCTGGATATCCGGGAACACATGGCATCCCTGGTACTCCAGGCACACCGGGCAAACCAGGAACGCCGTCATATCCTGGACATCCGGGAACACCTGGCACCCCTGGTACTCCAGGCACACCGGGCAAACCAGGAACGCCGTCGTATCCTGGATATCCGGGACCTCATGGCATCCCTGGTACTCCAGGCACACAGGGCAAACCAGGAAAGCCGTCTTATCCTGAGTATCCGGAGACACCTGGCATTCCAGGAATAATTGAATTATATCCGACTCCTGGCATTTCTAGTACGCAGGGTATACCTGGTACTCTGGAAATAGTAGAAAAGCCGGAAATATCATATCCGGGACATATAGGAATTGGTAGTACGTCTGGTACTCTCGGTACATCAGAAATATCCGAAATTGAAGGAAAACCAGATATATCATCATATCCTGGATATCCTGCATATCCTTTATATCCCGGAATTACCAATATGCCAAATAGACCAAGCAATTCTTTCAAACCGGGCACACCAGGTATGTTATCAAAATTATTTTATTAAGTACACTCGACAGCATAATTAAAGCATCACCTATTTTGATCTAAAACTACGCAAATTTCAAGAGAGTGTAGCTTTGTAAAAAATAATCGTAATAAAATATTCTAAAAGTATTTTACAGCTTAAAGTTTTTATTTTTGAAATTCATAATTAATAAATTTAAACGCTTATTGATTCTTTACGAAGCTATACGGATGCAAATGGAAATGCATCAAATCTAAAAATTTTTTATTAACTTTGCAAAGTTCTATGGCGTGAATTAAAAATCACACAACGCTCATTGAGTACGCAAATTAAAGATAAAGATTCACGCTTTCGAACGCTCAAAATCGCATTTGTATGCGATTTTTAATTCACGGCATAGAACTTCGCAAAGTTAGTAAAAAATTTTTAGATTTGATGCATCTCTATTTGCATTCGTGTAGCTTCGTAAAAAATCAGTATCGTTTAATGAATTATAAATTTTAAAAGTAGAACATTTCACAGCTTCAAGCTGTAAAATGTTTTTTGGAACATTTTATTACGATCATTTTTTACAAACTTATAATACACTCTCTTAAAATTTGCGTATTTTTAGGTATCAAAATAGATGATACTTTAATTTTGCTGTTGAGTGTATTATTGTTGTAATCTTATTTTTAAAATATTAAGTTTAAATTTTGGAATATTGTGTGTATATATTGTTATTTATATTTGCATAAGATTAAATAAATTGTTAATTTCATTATATCTTTTATAGGCTATCCAGGTTATCCTACGTATCCAGAATATACAGAAGATTCAAAGAGTCCAGAAGGACCGATAGGGTCAGTGGGAAATGTAGGTCCAATTGGTGGCATAGGAGGTATCGGTGGTGTTGGCAATGAAGGGAGTATTGGACCTGATGGGCCTGACGGGCCATGGCCAACCGGTTCCCCGGGTCCTAATGGACCATGGCCTGGCGATCCAGATTACATACCTGGAGTAAAACCGACAAGAAAACCTTCCCATAAAGAACCGATAAAATATCACCAGCCTTCATTTGACAGTTATACTGGCAACAACTTGCAATATAATTTTAATAACAGAACTGATTCTTCGTATAGAGACTATGCTCAAAAGGATGTCGAATTATTAAAATTGTCACATCCAACGAAAGTTAACACACCATTATATATAAAGCATAGTCAGTATATACCTCAGTATGAAACCCAATTTACGTCATCGAACTATGGAGAGAAAGAAACCATCTACAATTTAAATAAAATCAATTCACTATTGCAAACAAATCCGACACCGTCATCATTGAAATATGGAATTGGAGATCATCCATACACAGACGTAAATTTGAATTCACAACTTTATGATCACCCGATACATACGGGGCAACAACAAATAAAAAAACCGCTTAAAAATGACTTCAAACAATTTTCTGTACACGATCGAGATCAGTATCAAAAGTCAATAATATTTTATCCATCTTATAACTCGCAACAGCAGTCTCCTAAAGAATCAGATCAATTTAATTTAGAACGACAAGAGGACGCACTTAGTGTAGACGAACAATATAATAATTCTGCCGATGTGGATGGCAAACCGATTTCTAAAGTGTTCTTTCAATCGGATGGACCCCCCTCTGCTCCGGAAAGACAGGTAAATGCACGGCTTGAGCAGATCTTTCGGACGAATCCCGGACTCGATGCTATCGGGGTTCAGCCACCCATCAACGTCAAGCCCTCATCGTTACCTGTAGGGCCAAATTCACAAGCATGCCCCTGTTACTTAGTCGAGCCGAATAACAACACAAACGTAACAACCAGCTCGACTCTCACTTCTGTCATTGGTCAGTTGGGATTCATTCCTGTTATCTTCGTACCATACTGTCCTGGCAACCAGATGGACAGCAATAAGATGAAAATTATGTTCCCGTCCGCGACTCCCGTTCCATATGCATGCGACACATGTGATTCACACGACAGCAAATTCGTTGTAAAAGCGCTCGACATAAATCAACTTGGCAATATCGATTATCTCAAAGAGGCATTAAATCAATCCAATCTTGGCTTTTTGAATGTTCCAGTTAAGACCAATATCGAGCGAAGAAAAACGAAAAGCAGTAAGGCGAAATGAAGAGTGTAACACTAACTTATTAAGCTTAATTTGCGCTCGTTCTAAAAAGACAAACTTATTTTCTCCTGGGGAATAGAAATAAATATAGGATATTGGCATTGCCTGTCCGTCAACTGCTGGTTAGTTAATGGATGGCCAAATTAAAAAGGTGCTTGTAATATTTACCAGAATAACCAAAGTCAATATAGAATACACAAAACTAAAAATTGAATTAATAGCGAATTTTTTCAGTATTGTTAACTCTCTTTGTAAATTAATTCATTTTATATATTTAAAGGACAAATAGTAAGCTGTAAATCCAATTAATTTAAAATAAAAGTATTTAAAGTAGTTTAAAATTTATAAAAAATTTACATTAAATATAAAATTTAAAAGCTCTCTTATATATTATAAATACATATAATCTTCTCAACATTCTGACTTTGAACTCTATAGGTATTTAATTTTTTATCATTAAAAACATTATCTTACATATTATTTACAAAAATTACATTTTTTTAATTAATAGGATTTACAAAATTTATACTAAATTAAATTTATTATAGTTATTCATTCAATATTTAGTTTGATGTAGAATTAAAGAGGGAGACTTTTTGTGAACGCTATTTCTAGATTCTATGCGTTTCAATACCAACCAATATCCTAATATTTATTATTACAATTTGTAATAAATTTCAAATTTTTATCTTAAAATATTTTATATTCGGTTTTCCGAGGCGAGATTAAATAGTACATAGTTATTAATGTATACATTAGATGTGTAGAAATTATTATAATAAAACGTAAAAATATTGTATGTAAATAGTAGTTAACTTTTCATACCTTTTAAATATTTTATAATATTGCTAATTAGCACATCAGTAAACGACATAAATTTTTATTAAATGACATAATTGAATAGTACGGCAATAATTAATAAAAATAATTTTAATAAAAACATACACACAAAAATAACAAATAATTCAAATTAAAAGTGAATGATAAATTAAATATTAAGTAAAAAATTAAATGTAATAACTAAATAAAAATAATATTATAAATAGAGAAATATAAGGAATAAGAAAAATATTGTAAACAATATAATTTTAATATGTAATTATCAGATTTTTATTTCAATATATGTTTTATATTATAAAATTAAATTATAATTTTTCTTTTGTATGTGTTACATCCAAGGATATGTTATACTGCAGTTTTTTTATACATATTCCAACAAATCTTAAAAATATTAACAATTAATCGTTTATTATTAAAAAGTAGGTTTATATGTTAACACAAACATATTAATTTATAAAGACATTTTTAATTGTAATATTTGTAATATTACGTGAAAACATAAACAAAGTCTATGAATAGCCACGATAACCAGTTGGATTACTAAGGGACGTGCCATAACTATCGCTGCGATAACTATATGGATAATATGGACTCCTTGCTGCATACGTTGAGCCATATGCGTTTCCTGCGTAACCATCGTATCCACTGTAACCACGTCCGTATCCTAAATCGTCGTAACCTCCATAGCCTCCATAACCCCCATAACCCCCATAACCCCCATAACCCCCATAGCCTCCATAACCTCCGTATCCACCAGGATAATTTCCTCTTCCATAACCCGTATAACCATAACCATCCCCTCCATATCCTCGATAACCTCCATATCCACTATATCCAGGATAATTTCCATAATATCCATATCTGCAATAAAAAAATTTTATTTTTTCCCTTATTATATTGCATTTAATTAGATGCATCGCGTAAATATACCTTGTCCTTCTTTATTTTTTTTTTTACTATTTTTTAAATTTATTCTTTTATGCAAATAACTTTTATTTTGTCTTATTTATTTATATTCTTTTTGTTTGCTTTTTGAAAATACGAAAACTTGTAAAAATATAATAATATACATTAATTAATATTAATACTTTAAATAAACACGTAGTATAGTAGATTTAATATTTAATGAGTATTGAGTTTAAAGTATGTACTCATATTTTAAAGTAAATACTATTTTTCTTTTCTAAATATCATTCTATATATAATGCGATAAAATCTTACCCAACCTGGCCGCTACCAGTTAGTCCACCTGGTCCATATCCATAACCCCTATATCCTGGAGTCAAGCTACCGCGATAACCGTAACCGGATCCAATGAGTCCCGTATCATACGGATATCCTCCAATTGATCCAGGAGGATAGCCTCCAATTGATCCAGGATATCCTTTATTTATATGAAACGCTAACACAAATATTTTTACATGAATAAATTATACAATACCTATTATTGAAATCAAGGTTCAATCAATTTTATAAAAATTAGAGTTTTTAAAGAAGACTTTATGATCTAAAATTTAGAAGTTTGTAATTTTTAAATTTTTGACCTTAAGAACATGTCTTAAAAAGTAAAATAAAAATTCGAAAAAATAATGAGATGCACGCAGACATAAAAGCATTCGGTATGAGGCGAGCAAATATTTTAGAAAAATATCTAACATTTTTTTTACAAGTAAATTATTTTTTGACTGGTTTTGGATCTTTCAGATGTGAAAAAAGCTATTATTACAAAAATATTTGACTCTCTTTTATTGTTTGTTTAGTAATGCATGGAGGACGCATTTGAAATGTATTTGAGATTTAAAATAATAAAAAAACAGAAATTAATCGTAAATGTTTAGCTAAAAGAATTGTAAAAGGGTGATTTTATAAGAAAAATAGATGTACCTAAGAAAATTAATACTTTACAGAATATTGAAATCAATGCAACTTGAAAACACCATTTTTATTTTTTCCATTATTCATTTTCTATCAATTTTTAATTCGATAAGTACAATATTAATTTCCAAAACTTGTAAAAATTGAAACTATTCGAAATGAAACATTAAATTGTGACTTATTGTTAGAATTTAAGTTTTTTAAAGAATGCTTACGTGGCAAATCATTTTTTTTTTCATTAATTGATAGTGTTTATAAAAATGAAATAATTATGTTCGCCATGCGTTTTTGTTAAGAATTGATTACAAGTTATGGAAATTAAAACACGCACTTCAAGTATACGGAAGTTACGTGCACAGAATAAAGTTGTGAACGTAATAGGTATAATAATCGATCGCGATTCGTATCCCGCACAATGTAAGATAGTAGTGCGATGAGTAATCAGCATATTAAGTAAGTGTGTCACTGCCATTCTCACGCTCTGACTTTGAAAGTCGGGCGCTTCCCATTACGAAAACGGAAAAAAAACATCATCGCTGGTTGTAATAAGATGCTGATATAACGAGGCACCCGAAGGACTTCCTCTCGGGAAGAAATATATAGAGATGATTCACGATTAAGCGTCAAAGAAAATACTTCAGTATGCGTTTGTCGTACGTATGTACATACATACTTCCGCAGTACACTTTGTGCGACTCTCAAAAGTTTCGAACGCGAACGTACCGTGTTTTCGTAAGTTACAGAATAATTAACGTAATCATGTATGGAATCATGTCCACATACAATAAAATCCTATTACGTTACGCAACGAAGGTGCCATTAAATTGTCATATCAAAAAAGCGCTTGCTCGTATAAGTCATGCGCTAGCGGTCTCCTTGAATCACTCTGCGTTTAATCGTTTATCATTGCAAGCGGAACTATTCCTTCTTTTTATTCATAAACAAAAATAAGTCCATAGTTCATAAATATAATAATAAGAGTAGGAATAAATGAGTAATGATATCAGCTAATAAATGTCGTAATTATCATAAATCATATTAGGTATGCGTAACTCAAATAGCACAACAGAGGGTGAAAAAGAATTCATTCGTATATTTGTATGTCATCAATTCTAAGTTTATTTTCAAGTGTAAAAAGAATTCTTTTTCTGAACTTTTAGAAAAAAAATTCCTTTTTACATCTGAAAGTTAACTCATTATCAGAATTGATGACATACGACTGAAAATTCTTTTCTGAGCTTTCTATGCTCTGGAAAATGTTGATGAAATATATATACGTTATATACTTATATGATTAAAATATTGTTATTCTCTTACTTCGATCGCTCGCGGATGCAACCAAATCTCCTTGATTACGTGCATTATCCGGATATACACCCTGTGGACTGTTTATCGGCGTTAGTTTTGTGAGCACTTTTAATTCATCTGGAGATTCATCCGCGCTCCGGCAAATCGCAATTAAACTGAAAGTCGATATCTGTGGAAACATACATAGTAATCATGTAGTACACTAGAGTGAGACTAGACACACATGACACACAAATTTAAAAACCTTATAAGCATAACATTAAATTTATATGAATAAATAAAATTGAATATAAATTCTTATAATTTCTTATATTATTAATATAACAGTATGTATTAATAATTTAAGTTATTTAATATATTCATTATTACATATATATATGATATATTTATTATATATATTAACCTATTAAAAATTTATTATATATACATACATATATCTTACGTATCTATACATAAACATATATTTAATATTAAAAATTAAAATTAAGAAAATTATAAATCTCATCAATGAATAAAAAATTAGTTGAAAGTAAGCTGGCGCTTAATGTTTGGCAATTTAATTTACAATTGCCCAATATACTCTTAAATATGGAAAGTGTTAGAAAAAGCATTGAGAAAGATTTAATATTTTAATAATGCTTATAATCGGATTTAGCAAAAAAAAGATACCTAATTTACTTACAACAAAGAACAACTTCATGTTGCTTATGTCACTACTTGCATTTTTCGGAGAAACACAGTGTTCGAGACACGGATAGATAATCTGTTCTCATACCGGCAAAACCTCTATATATCCTCTCCTGTAACATGTCAATATGCCCCTCTTCATACTTCAAGGTGGTCGCGGTTGTTTGAGCTTAGGTTGCTCTTAGGAGCCGCGCTGACAAGGACGTTGACAAGAATCGGTAAGACACGCCCAAAGGTATGGAAACTATCTTTCCGCTTTACATTTTTCCGTTCAAATATACACACACAATAGTTTCTGAGGTATTGGACGGTTGTTATATAAGTATCTCGCAAGTTCTCATGTCTATATGTTGGAGTCAGAGCATTTTGCAATAGTGGTCTTTTTCCCAAGAAAATTATAACTACAGATGAAAAGAGCAGTCTCTCTTTGTTGCTTTTCAATTACCTTTATTTGTAATTTTACAGTTTCTTTTTGTTTCATTATCTATTCATTACATTTAAGAAAAAAGCAATAAATGAAACATATCTTTATTCTAATCTCGCTTTAGTATAGAATATATTGAAAATTTTTATTATTGAAATTTAATGTCGAAAAATAAAATTATAAAGAAGTATCCGATCTGCTCTCGAATTTGTCGAAATTATTAACTCTACGTTATTCAAAGAATTTACTCTAATTTCTTTTAATCCCTTATATTGGAATATTTAAAAAGAATTTTTATTTGTTTCTTTTCTTAACACATTTTATATATTATTTTATGTACTAGAAACGTTGTTTTTATTACATCATTATTTATTATATTATTTTGTCCTTTTGTGTTTATTAAAGAGATTAATTTTTCTTTATCATACAATTTATTTTCAATATTGAAGTTTATATAAAGTTCCGGCAATATTTTATAAACTCTCTCTAAAATGTTTCCTTATCTTGCATTTCTTCAATTATTTTTTGGCAAAAATTATCCAAAATATCTGACTCTTAATTTTAAAATAATACTAAACAATAAAATAGGCACTATGAGTCAAAACGCAGGAATTAATGCGTAAAAATTGTTACATCAATTTATTTAATATTTTACATCGTACATTTCGGGCTTTCTTCAGTGATAAGTAATAATTTAGTAACCCCCGCTAATAGACAACGCAATAATTAAATAATTCCGCTAATCATTCCGTTGATAATCGTTGATATATAGTTCCACAATGTGTGAGTTGGATTTCCAATTTCAAGATTGCAAGTAATTCATTCATTGTATTATAGAAACAGAGATGCTAATGGATTATTAAAATGATGGATTGAAGTTTTGTCGTAAAATGACGTAAAATAACAGGACTAGTCTTAATACGTCTGTTGTCAATTATGAAATGATATTCATTTATTCGTCAGGACGAATATCATTTCAAAGTTGACAACAGACGTATTAAGATTAGTCCTGTTATTTTACGACAAAACTTCAATCCGTCATTTTAATAATCCATTAGCATCTTGTATGTTTCTGCAATAAATGAATTATTTGCAATCTTGAAATTGGAAGGCCAACTAACGCATTGGGAACTGTATATATCAACGATTATTAGCGGAAAGATTTAATTTTATTGCGTTGTCTATTAGCGGGAGTTATTAAATTATTATTTATCGCTGAAGAAAGCCCGAATAAGGCCGAAATGTAAAATATTTAATAAGTCGATGCAACAATTTTTACGCATCAACTTCTGCGTTTTGGCGCATAGTGCCTATATATTTTATTGATTAGTATTATTTAATTATTTTTAGAATTTCAATTTTGCTAATTTCAAGAAGAGAATTTGTTATTCTATACTTGCGTACTAGAATTTGTTATTCTATACTAGCGTACTATACTTTTCTTTAGAGATGTGTCACTCTTACGCAAAACGCATACAAATCGTAAATGCAAAAAACAGCCGGAACTTTCGCAATAATCTGAAAGACAACAAACTTTCTCTTCCCGGAAACTTTATCAGCACCTATGTGTCCATCCTAATTTCGTATTGTGCATATATGCACTCTTGCTAAAAAGAGCAAACAATATTTCCTAATCAGAGAACAGTCATCAGTTTTTTTTTTTCATAAAGTTAATTTATTGCTATAATATTGTATTAATTCATTCCTATTTTTAATTCATTTGTTATTTCATCACTTTTTATTTTAGCATAATTTAATTTAAGAACAAGACACATAGTACATATATGTATATGAATAGGATATTTTGATTGTTTTACGAAAATGATAATAAAGAAATCAATGTATACTATAACTTACAAACTTTTAGTATCGTAATGTTTATTTTTGTTTTAATATTATCAAATTTCTATTATTTAAAATATATATATATATAATACTGTGTATATATTTTAAAACAAAGAATGAAAAGTAAAAGTGAATTGATCAATTTACATGCTGTAAGAAAATCGCGGAAAATCTTAGAAAATGCACCGTCATAAATTCAAACAATTTTTAATAAAAAATCATCGACATTTAGGTTACTTTAATACAAGCAACACGCGCGTGCGTGTGTTCACGCACGATTCTTCAGTTTCGGCTGCGTCAGCCAAAGGAAAGGCCGTAAAATTGGTGTCGCAAGTAGTTCAAGATCGCGCGACGCGTAACGCCGCGACTCGCTTCGGGGAATCTGGAAATGACCGTGCTCGGATTACACGGCGATTAATAGACTCGCGTGTCACGAAGCAATAACGCATAACGCCCCTTCGTTCCCACGCGCCGCAATTGCGCGACCGTACGCGTGCTCTTTAAATTGAATGTGATCTGACAATGTATGAGAGACCAGGAAACTACTTGCACTATTTTTTTTTCGATGATTTTTAAAAGACTTATGACCTTGCGTTTTTTGGCAAAAATAAAAAATACTAGACTTAAATGAAATTTTAAAACACAATGCTTAGACAATCGGTGATTGAGCCGCTAAATGTTTTAAATTAACTATGAAGAAATTTATATTTTTCTACTTTTTACAAATTTATTTATTATAGCAATAATATTGTATGTATAAAGTATTGAATTAAATTTGTTTTTGTATTAATAAACTGCATAGATATTAAATTGATTTGAACGTTTTGGCATCAAAATTAATTTGAAATTGGCGGATGATATTCAAACTCTAAGTCTCACGAGTAACTCTAGATTAGACGCGTTAAAAAAAAGATAAAAAATAAATCCATAGGTTTTAATATAACGATCACGCCAGTTTCTATGGGCAGCGATATTGAAATAGTCTTAGATTGTCTATCAGCAGGTATTGTCAATATACAAATCAAATATACTATTAGTAATGACGCTGTACTAATATCAGAACCCGTATCAGCTTGACTTAACTCTTGATTAGAAAGTTTATAATGAAATATTTGATAAGAAAATATTTCCAATGGGAATAATTTCATTTTTCGCGTAGTAAACATTTAGATGGGGCTTCCGAAAATTTCTCGCAAGTATATGTATGTAATAATATTACGTGTCTAATTCGTGCATATTTAGGGGGAATAAAGTAAAATAGGAAGGATATTATTCTAAACTTTATTAAGGTAACAATACACCTCGGCAAAACTTATATTATAAACCGAACTGTGATGTTGAGCAAGAATATAGCTATGCGAGCGACGAATAATGACTTCTTCAAATCTCGAAGTATGTTTTCACTTTCTAAAAAGAACGAGACGTTCTTCGGGAACAATTAATTATCAGCGGTTAAAATGTTTAAAGCTACAAAACTTTCACTAGTGCTCAAGGTTTTCAACATAACAGGTGATTTCAGTCAGACGTGGGAAGATATAAGGACGAATGTCAGCAGATGCAGTTAACACAAGTTGCAAGACAAGAGGTTTCTATTATATTGGGACGCTGCATTAGGCATCGTTCGTTACAAGGACGTCGTCTGATGAAAAAGACTTTCAGGAGGTTTTAAAAATATTAGAAATCTCAAAACCCTAAGATAAACGTTGCAACACGCGACACACATTCTGCATACATCTACAACTTTTTTTTTAACACCTTTGATATTTTCATGGGCGATCCTTTGGTGAGATCTTAAGAATTGCAATCGATATCAAAAATACCGACGTAGATAATACTTTGTGTTTCTTTTTTATTTCGATATACAACCATCAACATAATTATGAATTTATGTTAAACAAAACATAATAGAATTTGTACAATTGAATAATAGGCAAAGAAAACCCACTCGTTCCAATACGAAATCCATGTCTATTATTCACTGAAAAATCTATAACATCACAAAAAAACCTCGTCGATCTCATTGTAATTTGTTCGAGAGTTCATTCGCACGATAGCGGGGGAAATTAACCCGCACTCATACTTTCACATTCATCAAATGATAGCGTCGTCATTAATCATAATGCAATATATGCACCGACGGTCATGTTGATGCCTTAAGTATATAAATTAAGGCGTTTGTTAGAGAAATATATGTGGAAATGCATGTGCACTCCTTAAATTCGCGATTTAAGGTAATAGTCAGATATCCCTCTCCTTATCACTCTCGACGAGCTACCGATCGCGCGCAACTAAGACGTGAGACTATCTGCCTCGGGAACGATCGTGTATAATGAAGGTCATGATCATAAATATATAATTTTATACAATTATAATTTTTATAATGCAAGTTAATGTGTTAGTACGCAAAAGGTGCCAAGGAAGTACAATGATTCTTAATTTTCGACGCGTCCGGCAGCTCGTTTATTTTGAGACGCGAGCGACAAGAGGGACACGGTGGGCGTCGACAGGTGAAAAGTCAGGCCAAAAGTTGCATCTGAATGCGACCGATTGTTTTAGAGCGTTAATTAGTAACCCTGTGTATGTATAGTAAAGTACTGAAAACCTGCATCTACAAAGTTCGAGACTATGTTGAGTATACCAAGTTGAAACGTGAGCCTTATTCTATTTCAAGATGCAGAGAGTGAGAGACCTTGTAAATGCAGGCCTGGGAAAACTTCTTTTTCTTTTTTTGCGTTTTTAATTAAATGCAAATGCAAATCGAGACATTTTCTCACGAATTAATTCTCATGAATGCCAATATATAATTTCTTATATATCCAATATAATAAATTCTTATTTTTCATACGTAATTTCATACGTAATTTGAATTATTTACACACTTTCGCAGTATTTTAATGTATTGCTGAAGTGTCAAGAGATTTATATTAAGAATATTAAAAAGCTACAGAAGATGACGTGTGATTAAATTTTAATCAGAAAAAAAAATCTGATTGACCAAAAAAATAAACGTTCGCAAACATAATTGTCGGATATTCCATGTAGTTGCAACAATTACGTAAACGACAGTTAGTACTGAATGCAGTATGAGTACGAATCGTTATATTTAAAGATGACTTTATGCATTGATTTTCATGCAAGGTTGAAAAGCTAACTCCGTTAAAACCGGCGTTTTGTACTAAAAAAAAATAACAATCATTATTACAATTATTATAGTATAAACTATATAATTGTAAATTGATAATACTGAAGAGTGTTTTTTTTTTTTAATTAACGTTCTTTTACGCACGACCGATTGAATGCTGTGGCATTTACGAAAAGTTTCGACAATAAAAATACTGCTCGTGAGAATAGCGAAGAAATAAATGTGAAAATCTTCGCTGATTAGTGTAAATTAGGTAATTTGCGAAAAGAGTAGAATAGAAACATTCGCAATATTCATCTAGTCTACTCTGCTTGATTATTAAGCCCTTTGGCCAATCATTGCAATCATACTGGACATAATAAACAATCATACAGAAATATATTTATTTCATTGTTTATCAAAGTTATTTTTTTCCTTACAAGAATTTACGTATATTTTACAATATAAATATATAATAATAACAATTATTTGATAAGATAATTAAATATGATTGCAGTGACAGGCTGAGAATCGTAAAGTCCATGTCAAATCAGGCACTGAAGATCGAGGATTTGAATTGGAGATAAAAATTTTTCCAAAAGATAACTTTAATCTTAGTCCGCTTTGTTCTGATTGTTTCCGATTGGTCAAACTCTAATCTCCATCTCGTTACGATTCTTAATCTGCATTGCCGTGATCTGATATGAGTTTAAGAAAGATTTTCCGGCGTGAGAAATCATTAATTTAATTCCCAAACACAGTCAAAAGGTGGGAATTCCAAACGTGATACTTTGAAATATCAGATTATATGTATATGTATATCACTCATCGTACATGGTATATACTTTTCCGAGTGCGGCACGACATACGAATGATCCTCGTTATCCCTATAAACGTTAACATGCTTCGCAAATTAAGTAGACAAACGTGTGATTGAGTTAAGTATTAAATAGTATGCAAGTTTCTCTGATTTTTGAGTGCAGATTAATTGTCTTCGGTAGTTTTTACTTGCTTATCGAACATCTTGAAAATATTCGACACTATTCGCTGTTAGATGTGATCAAACGATGACAAGTTATTCAATGAACAACGTAATGGCTCGCGTAGACGCCTTCCAGACTGGCTGAAATCACGAAAGCCAGATTGTCCCCTAGCATAGAAGAAAACAGACCCCGAATAGGCTGGATCTTGATTAATATTAGGATGTCGAAGCGTCATAAGTCTGGAAATCTGCAAAGCAATTGTTAATGATTAGTAAAAAAAAAGTGACGTTTATAGTGTGAGTGTTGCAAAATGATGTGAAAAGTACTTGCACGGACGAGTACGTATATGTACAATGTTAAATTACATCTTACACAACTATATTTTTATTATTTTTAGGACATAAATTGTTTGTTTTAGATTTACTTTCGTGAATATAAAAAATTAATCCGTTAAGTGTTGCAGTCAGTAGAAACCTATACAAAAACGTGCCAAGCAAGCACAACGAATCCATTGTGGCATTCGATTTTTGTTACAACTGTCAAAAGTTAATTAGTCGAAATAGGAATAATTTTAATTTTTGGTCTATTAGTTCTTAACTTAATTAATATAATTTAATTGAACTATATTGTTTGTTAACGCGGCAAAAAGTTTTTCTTGTTAAAATGACAGCAAATACGACATAATTTTTTTTATCCTCGAAGTTTATCCTCGAACACATGACGCGGTATGAAGAACCATCATCATAGTTAGGTACGCACCGTAACCTCTGAAACGTATTATTGTGCTTCAGGCTTAAGATAATATGCAAAATAAAACTTTCAATAAATAAATTTTATTCGCGTTCTCGAAAGAAATAAAAAAAATCACTGTATATTTTATAGATTTCTTTTAGATAATCTTCATTTGCATCAAACAAAATAAAACTTTTTTAAGATATTTATAAGAAAATGTATGTATAAGAAAATATATAAAACGATGAATTTTACAAAAACTGTAAACTAGGATTATACCCATTTTTTTTTTGACAATCTATAAAATAATACAGTGTGCCTTATCCGTTTTGTCAAAAGTAAATTTACCTCATTGGGTCTTCGAAGTAGTCTGATGGCACTTGAAACAATTCTGGATCTATGTCGTTTCGGAAGGCAAACTCTTGAAAAGTTATTTTAGCAGTGACTGTAGGCAGAATCGGTATGTCGATCTTAACTGGGAATCCAGGGGGCAACTTCATAAGTACGAATTGGCGTAGCTTGCTTAGATGCTTAAACGGCGTAATCACTTCCAGAACATTGAGTAGCATGTCGACGGTGAGGGGAAAATCTGGGCTCATTGCCACAGTGGCCTTGAAAGATTTACTACTTTCCTTGTAGACAAGGTTTCTTCCTAGAAGCGGACACTGACCGATCGGCGCAACGACGTATTCGTCCCACGTTATATTCGACTCTGGTGGCGGATTCAACGATGCTCTTCTCATAGGAGGCTAAGAGTAAATAAAATATATTTATTTTATTTACCTTACATAAAGATACTTTGACTAGACTTTAACATATAGGTGCGTATATCTTAATATATAACATATTCTGTGTTTATCTTTCGTATATAATATTTATGAGAAAAGTAAGACATGAGTGTCTATAAGTGAATATATGTATAATTTAATTCGTACGCTTCTTACATTTCTAAATCACTTTTGAGAAAATTTCTTTGTAATAATTGATAAAAATTTATAGCTTCAATGTATTCTATCAATTTATATTTTTAAACGTACGCAACGGCTCGCGAAAGAAATAATTTATTTTAAATATTGCAAGGAAATATTTGCACATTTCTTGTGTTTCGTAATTTAACACGGTTGCAAAGAAACAGAAGCCTTGAAACGACAATAAATTTTACGTTATAATTCTCACCTCGCCATTTTTAAATCCTTGAGAGCTGCCTTTAGTAAGGGATTCCATAATAGCTTTATTTTTTTGAAGATCTTCCTCACTTAAGTGCTCACGACGTTTTCTACTTTCCAACACCATGCCATTGATTTGATAAAAATCAGCGTGGAATGCGCCTACCATTTCCTAGTTTTAAACATTTACTTCAGTATCGATTTAAAATATTCTACCGTATCATTTTTAAGTCAATTTTGATTATAAAATATCTTGATTATAAGATTATAAAATATCTCAGAATTGATTTAATAATGTTTAACAAATTCTAAAGAATTCAGAGGAAACATAATTGATATGGAACATTTTTATAATATTGCATATAACGTAACCGCATTACATAATTTATCAGTATAATTTATTGGTACAATAGAAACATGCTCACCCTTTTGTCCTCCCTAAAAATCCACCCTGTCTGTGCTCTAGAAAACGTGATACTTTTGGTAGACATTTGCGCTGCCATAATATCACTAGACATAAGAATATCAACTTCATCCTCTATCTCAAGCTCTGTTTCCTAAAGTACATACAAAAAAAAAGATTATTTCAATATAATATTGAATGTTAATAAATAATCTAAGTTAATTATATTAACATGATATAATAAGTAAAAAAGCTAATATAATAGCTGTCTAGATTTGGTATTGTACTGTCTCTGGACTGTACAATATGTACTGTCATACAAATTGTACTGTCTTTGGACTGTCTCAACATAAAATAATAGTCCGAGATTAACCATACTTATTAATTACTACGTGTGTTAAGAACGTCTATTAAAGTTCTGGAGTATTTTTTACTATATACAAAAAATAAAATTTGTACATATAAAATTTTTTGCGTACTATACATGCAAAAGCGTATATGTAAAAGAAAATGGATGGATTTAAATAGACTGTTAACCTCATATCTCACTCTTTGGAAAAGTTTGGCTTTATTGTCGAGGACAGTCAATGAATGGCTAGGCTTTTGGTCACCATTGAAGATGAAAGATATGTCACCCCTCTCCCACCTCATGTCATTAAAGTCTACAAGAGTCGTGTCCATCCTAATTGAAGCCCCACTTTTATGGATCTTACATATATCTGACGGTAACACTCTCGAGACTAGCGGTACTGAAAGAACAAACGAAATTGTCATTGACGGATAGAGGAGAAATATAACGAATTATACAATATAAAAAATTCCGTTAGAGTCGCTTTTATTAAAAAATATTCTTTTGTTGCAAAAAAATTGATATCATATTTATTGATATCAAACGATATTCGAGATTAATGAACTGATATTCTGATTGTTGCTAATTATCTTTTAGAGTATATACTGATAAACAACGTAATAATGCAATGGAAATAATCGCGGAATTAAAGATCGAAAAAACAGCGCATAAAACTTACCCCAACTCTGAAAATCCCATTTTAACTCCATATAAAAATCACCCATTTGATGCAACGCAGCAACTAAATTCGGCCTCCTTTCCTCCATTTGCTCTCTCGCTTGTTGCTTCAATTTACGTACTAAAGATGATACTGCAATAAAAATTATAAATGTCATGACTTGGTCTTACGTAATAATAGAATCATACGGAACATGTCATTTCTATTGAATCATCTTCATATTCACGTTCTAACTTATAACGCATAGAAAACCGGAATTAGTACTCTGTATTAGGAATCTGTCTCCAATTTATCCGAATAATTTCTACTCTCAGCTAATTTTGTTTTCTAACCAATTGTAGAAATAAAGTACTCTGTGTGAACATAATGTTACATAAATACACAATAAAGGTGCAAATTCATGAGACGCTCGTTTTAGCGTTAAAGCCATGGCACACAGAAAAACTTAAGCAGTAAGACGTAAGCAGTAAAGAAATCAACATGTTAGATTTTTGATAATCACATGACTTCGACTTTGACGCTAGCGTCAAAAAAAGAAGCTGGATTTTCTCAGCTTCGGCGTCAAAGACTGTTGTTTTGTTCTGAACATTTTGGATACAAATGATACAATTGACGTTAAACTTGATATTGCCGCTTTTCGTGTAAACCAACTATGATATATATCACGTAATTTTGACGTCAAAAATGAGCGTCGAGCGTCAGCATGAAAAGGCACCTTAAAATGCACAAAGTATAAATTTAATTCAAGGAAAGTATTAAAACTTGAATCTCTCTCAAGTCCTATTATATTGATAATTTAATTATCAAAATATGTATCGTACTAAATCTATATATCTGCATATACATATATATTATTTTATTTTATACGAACTGGTTTGTCTATCTCCGTAACTGATTGCTTCAGCCAATGGACTCCAACCAGCTAGATTCTTCACCTTTACAGGTGCTCCGTGTGCAAGCAGTAATTGAACACATTCTGCAACGTAACAAAATAAGATATGAAGGAATCGAATATACTTTAATTTAAAAATTACCTTTAATATATTTTATATATTTTTATATTTTTATATTTATATATTATTTATATATTTTTATATATTTTTATATTTTATCAATCTTAATAGTTTAAGTTTTGCAAACGAGTGATCTGTTATCAATTTGTACAGTATCACGTCTTTAACATCCAACAGATGGAATAAAGTATTTTTTTTTAATATCTTAAAAATACTCTAATGCAATGAAGTAAAACAAAAATAGCCGTACCTTTTCTTCCTAACATCACAGCTAAATGCAAAGGGGTGTTTCCTGTAACAGAAGAAAAATAAATACGAGAGATTAAAACGAGATTCACATCTCTCGTCCTCGCAAAGAGTTCGATGATTCTGATCGTCCTTATTCGTCCTTATTCACACGAATAAGAGGAATAGGTATATCAAGAGCACATTTGGAGTCGTGCTCCAAATCAAAAGTTAAAAGGCTCACCTTGTTTATCCTTTTCGGTAATGTCGTGCGTTCTGATCAAGATGTTCAGCGTCTTCACGTCCCCTTGAAAGATACACCTGTGAAGCGGATACTTCTCGCTCTCCTGCGCCATGATCATCGGCATCCGAGATCCCGTGGTCGTGGACGTTCACAACGACGGTGGAAGAACCTCCGACCTCGACGAGCCTCGACGTTCCGTAATACAGCAGCACGTGCCACGCGTGACATCGACGCGGAGCATCGTCGTCGTGGTCACGTTACACGGTCGACCCGCGTGACGTTCACAGGCGTCGCGGTGCACCACCTCCGGCTAGCACGCGACTCGGCATGTTTTGACGTACGTTTGTTGACACCTTTACGTAATTGTCATTGCTCCTCTTCCTCGCCCCCTTTCCGTATCTTATATCTACCCTTATCGACACTTCCTTGTGCAAAACGATAATGCTAAGCTCGCGAGTTCGAACCTCGGCGCCTCCGTGGGACTCGCATTCAACATTATGCGACCGTTGCTCCGCGCGAAATACTTCCTCTTCCTCCTGAATTGAACGGCTCTCAGGCTCCCGTTAGCTTCCGTATAGACCTGCAGTGTGATACAGCCGAACGCAAAATACGTACGTGTGTGTATGTGTGCGTACGTGTAGATGTGTGTGGACTTTAAGGCCTAACCGCTCTTTCTCCTAGGCAGGCAGGATATCAACTTGGGCAGCGTATACTCGCAGCTGGAGCAAACTGGAGCAGCGGAGTCGCTGCGACGGACGGGCTCCCGATGACAGACGGGAGAGATCGTAATTTAAAGCTCAACTCCTCGTGGTGCGACACCCCGCGAGTTATGCTCGCTCGCGCTGACGGCGCGCTCCGTCTCGTGGGACGCGCTCGGAAAACGGAGCAATTGTGCAACCGAGATCGAGGTCGACGAGCGTACGCACGCTATACGAGAAACGATCGACCGCGGAAGGTGTTCGTCTCATAATATGGCGTTTAACTCGCACCGAACACACAACGCGCGACACGCTCGACGATTAGAGGCGCGCTCGATGAACATTCGGGCGCGCGCGGTTAGCGAGTGATCACTGCATCTGCATCCTCCTCCGCACGCGCACGAGAATGTTTCTTAATGCCTGCGGATAGGATAGGGGGCCTGTAACCGGCATTTGCATTTGTGACCTCGGGGGTGCAAAAATTCACGTTCAATATCCGCGCCGCCTACACTCATTTTAAAATAGGCGACACGGCAGCCGCGCTCGTGCGGATGAAGCTTAGCCGATATGTTGGCTGGTGAAATTTTTTTTTTAGAATTATCCAAATAATTTTTCAGAATTTTTCGATAATTTTATAGTTTTTTAGAATATTTCTCAAATTCTTTCATACGAATCGACATTTTTCATAAGCGCTGAGAAATTCTACGAGAAAATCTCTTTTTTATAGAATACTTTATGTATGAATTTTTAAATATTCTAAAATATCTAACAATAAAATTTCCTATTCTGTAAATTTTCTAAGAAAACTTAACATTGAAGAGATTTTTTCTTAAAAATATTTTAATTTTAAAATACAAAAAATTCTCAAGTATATTACAAGCAGAGAGAAAACCTGAGACATGACGGCCTCTTGCATGTTACCTCAAAATGCCCTTGTGCACTAATGCCCCCTAAAGAAGTGGCTGTAAACTACATAGCAACATTTAGTTTTTTGCACCGCGGGTATATAATTTAATTGTGGTGCGTGTCCGTGCTACATCCACCTTTTGAGACTGCTGGGGCTTTATTTTCGAAAAATTGCGCATTCGAAAATCATGTCCTCTCTCAGATTACGGATATTTCCGGCGAATAATACAATTTTCGATTTTGTTCCATGTCAAGTATATTGTTTGGATCTATTCCGTGTTATGTGTACAAAATATAACTATTTAATAATAATGATAAGTTATCTTGGATATTTGTTGATTGAAGTTTAAATTGAAAAAATATAGATCTTTTTAAAAGCAATTTTATACTGGCACTTCTTTTTCATTTATTATATTATATTATATTACTTAAACTTCCAATTTTTTTATACGAACAATATATTTTCAATTTAAGAATTCAAAATTTAATAAAAACGCGAGCTCGAAGTAAAACACGAAAAACGTACGTGTTTATATGTACAATAAAAAAATGTAAGAATATTTTGTATGTGTGCATATGTATGAAAGAGATGTGTATTTTCATTAAACGGAAATTAAATCTTAACTATTATATATCAAAGAATACTTTAAATTACCTATCTAGCTTATCCTAATCTTCAGTCAATCACAGCGGCTTTCTGAAATGTCGAATCTGTGGCCTTTTAAATTAATTATAATACCAAAAATAAAATATCTTTTTAAATTCTAATGGAAGTTTATAAAATTAAAAAAATAATCTCTATAATTTTAATGACCCGAGATATTTGAGAGAAATATATGATTTTTTTTAAATACCTTAGGATGTATATCTATATGGTGTTGATGAATGCTCTATATTAAATACGAAATTACCCAATCCCCGCTCATGAACTTTCTATTAATTTCCAGTTATGTCAAAAGTGCGAGGCTACGCGCGATTGAGCGCACGGTTACCCAGCCGGTTGCCCATTATGACATGCAAAAAAATGACACCTAGATTTGTAAGAGTATATACATGTATACATATTATGAAATTGGATTGACTAAGGCCGGTATTCATATAATCGGTTCTTATTTCAAGATCGTCTTAAAAGTAAGATTGCCTTATGTTAAGTAATGTCTCTTAAGATGCTCTGCCAGGTAGAATATAGAAGCGAATGATGTCACAATGATGTCAATTCGTACATTATTTGTGCTACATTATTAGTGACAAATAAATAAGTCATAATAACGTCTTTATGACATCATATGACTTCGTAATATTATTATGACGTTTGTATACTACCTGGGTCAACGGCTCTGCTGAATAATTTATAAATATTGGTTTATACCTCTTAAAACCTCTTAAAACTATACGTGAGACAGTCTTATGAAACTGAAAAATCAATTATGAATTCCGGCCTGAATCCGGCTAAGAAATTCCTATTATTATAAATGTTGTCTAACATATATGTTAATAAATAACAGAAGTTCTTTCGTTATCAAATATAATAAAATTTGTGTGCTCTTTGGCAAATTCGAGAAAAAACTAGATAATGATTTTCTTAAATAATAAAATAATAAATACAATAGCGTTATATAAAATTTGTTGTAATATTCAATACAATTCACTGTACTACGAAGTTTCAAACTTAATTCGACTTTTTTGTATATTATTCTTTCTAAAGACTGGATATTACAATAATTGCATTTAAGAAGCATCAGATTTAGATCTTCTTTCTGTGAAGACAATAAATATTGTCCTATAATGCCGGAAAGCATGCTAATATATTGATTTCTGTTGGTATTAATACCTATTTAAAGAGAAATTATTTAAAAGTGTATTCAAATTTGTGTTAAATGTTAGTGGAAATAATTTGTCCTTTTTTTCTCAAATTGATTTCTACAACAATTTTTAGAGTGTAACTGCATTCATACATAGGTATATTATGATGCCTAAACAGAATATGTATAATTTATATTATATTGAAATGAGATATATTTATTTTTACCCAATTTAAATTTCAAAATGTTGCATAGACTTTTGTTGCATAGACATTTCTCGTTGCACAATAACAGAGATATACTCATCGTTACATTTAAATACGAATCAATATTTGTATCAGCTAATCTGCAAGTATAACAAATTATTACATAAATAGGAAAAAATATAATATCTCTGAGCAAAATGACAGTACAAATTTTCTATCTAACAAACATTGTCATTAGATGACTAGATAAAAGAGGAAAATAAAACATAAGTTGATTTTAATTTGCAATGGAAAGCGCTGCACAAACAAGTGCCATATTAACATTTTGCAATAATAAACTGATACATATTTTTAAATGTAGACTATCATAATATATTAATTTAAATATGTCATTTAATAGCAATGTTGTATTCCCACATGTATAATTTAATTTGTTCAGATTTTAATATTTAATATTTATTTGTCTTATTTTCGCGAATTCTCTGATGGTTTTAAAGAGATACGCATTTTTCTCTTTCATTTTACATGATACGAGATGTTCAAAAATTTAAACATTTTTTCTGTTTACTCAAAGAAATTTTTCATTCAAAAAACCTCAAAGATTTTAATTAAAATCTGTAGATATATACAAACACCTTAAGAATACAGTAGATATATACAAACATCTTAAACATCAAAAAGAATATCGTGTATATAACGGAAACAAAGTCATTCACTTCTGTGGCTAAGTGAATTGAAAATGAGTAAAATACCAATTTTTAAGTTTATAAAAAATAATATTAATTAATACGGTGTTAAAAATTATAAGACAAGATATAAGAAACTTTAACATATAAACGGTTTCAAGAGGTTTAATTAACTTCAAAATAATATCAAATTTTATTCAGAATCAGATGTCTGCTGTTCGTTTTCAAGATCTGTTTTTGTGCTTATGATAATAATACACGTGTGGCTTCGATACGTCTATTACATGTTTTTTATCGTAATAGCTATACGAAGAACGACCGACGCATTTATTTAATATACAGCGAGATGAACAAGCAAGAGATTGCAAATTCGGATTGCATAACGTATCAAGATCTTGTACGCTGAAAGCGCACAGGATCAATAGAAATCTTAATTCGCAAAACCCATTTGATAATGACATATTAGTGAAATCTTGAGTGTGTAAGTTAATCTTTCTCAGAAAAATTAGGAAACAGAGAATTTTAATTAGAAATAAATTCCAACAATTTGACGCTAAAACGTCCGCAAAAAACGTCGAAAACATTTATGCAATAAATGCGCGTTAGTTTACGTAATCGCTAAAGGTATGAAAACTTAATATTATTTTTAACATAAAATTATAAAAAGAATTAATTAATATTAGAAAAGAATAATAAAATATTAAAAAAAAAAATGCAGGAAAGCAAACCAAATTAACATAATACGACGAAAGAAAAGTGAATGCCATTATTCTTAGCGACAGATACGCGATGCGAATTCACGTAATCGCTAAGGAAATGAAAATAAGCGATAAAAACACGGAAAATCATTTACACTTTCGTAACAAGAACGTGAGATAATTACACGCATGTTATCGCCTGTACAGTAGAAAACAATTATACAATGTAGTAGATAATGAAAACCTTGAATTACAAACAAGCAAGAATTCGCAATCATTGACCTGTCCAAATAAGTTTTATAAAAATGAGGTGAAGGAGATTCCTCCTTATTAGGTATATTGGCATGGACAACAACGTAAAAAAGTGTTTAGAACATAGAAAATACATATTACAAATTAGATAAAGTTTTGTAAATATATTTCTAGCTAATAAATATTTATTACTTATGACAATGAAATCTTTGTACTTGATTCAGATACATTACATAGTTAAATATGCGCATAGTTAAACATCATTTTTAATTTATACTTGAATCATAAACATGATTGAATGCGCATAATTAAACGTCGAATCGTTCGTATATCAACGTAATATACAATAAAAGATATTTTTACGTAGCGGAATTTGTTTATTTCCAAGGCTAAATAATTA
The DNA here is from genome assembly GCF_000956235.1 of Wasmannia auropunctata. Classification (NCBI taxonomy): domain Eukaryota; kingdom Metazoa; phylum Arthropoda; class Insecta; order Hymenoptera; family Formicidae; genus Wasmannia; species Wasmannia auropunctata. Next base: position 677,526 of record NW_012027334.1, read on the forward strand.
AAAGAATCTGGAATACAATTTCTTTAAAAGTTTACACTTAATATGTATTAATATCATTAAAAATCATAAAATATAAACTAATATATATAAAATTTTTACATATAATAAACAGACTGTTGCACTTAACACGATCATTTAGAACATCTCTATTGTTTTTAATGATACAAAAGAAAAATAAACAAAGGGAAACATTATTCGTTTCGAAGAAGCAAATATTATGATAAGCAACAAAATTTTTCTCATATTTTTTGAGATTTCAATAGCATCATTATTTTTTTAATGAGATGATTACATTAACGTAGTAATGTAGTTTATAAAAAAACAAATTCAACCCTATATTATATCTTGAGATGACCTTAAAAAAACATTTAAAATATCATATTTATATAGAAAAAACCAAGTCAACTAAATGCGTTTTTGAATATAATATTTATTTAATTTTAGATGTTCAAAACGATTACTGTTAACTTCCATAAATTTTCGAATACAACAAATAAATGATTGCCTTGTACTTTTAATAAGTTCCGGGGTGATGACGGCCACTGAATTCTATTTTGTATATTTTCTGGTATTGTGAATATTACAATAAACTTTATTTTTTAAATGTCCTCATAAGAAAAAATTAATTGGCATAATTAAGTCTAGCGATTATGTATCGCCATTTAAAAAAAATGGTGATGATATTGAAATCTAAAAAAATATGATTTTAAGAAAAATTTTTTGCTTATAATATTTGACTCTTTGAAGCGAATACAATTCTTCCCTTTGGTATTTTTTCATGTCATTAAAAGTAACTGAGATATTCTAAATGATCGACAGAAAACATTTTGTATAATTAAGAAATCAGATATAAATATATTCAAAATAATGTCGAATTTTATTCGAAATCAACAGCTGCCTTTTATTTTTAAAATCCACTTTCTTTTATCCTTCGCATTCATTAACTTTTAACAACGCTTTTCACAGCGTTGTTTTTTATGGAAAATTACGTGTGAGATATAGCGCAATTTCGAATAAATTCTAATTAATAAATGAAGTAAAAAGGGCCAACGAGCCAAAGCTTGGGTGTTGTATCGCTCCAAAAAATATATTTATTAATTTCACAATTTCATGACGATTTAAAGAACAAACGTTTCGACCCCGAACGAGTCATTTTCAGTGTTACTATAAATTAGTTAATGCTTAACATAAATTAAAACCATTACAATAACTTGATACGCTCACAATCCGCATTTACATAATCGCATTTACATAATCAAATTCTAATTAATTATACGGCGATTAATACAACCGATAGATTTTGCTTAAATCAAAATGTCACTATATCACATGTAAAAGTATGTAATTTGATATTTTTAATTTAGTTTCTCTCTCCATGTATTAAACAACGAAAGATTAATCATTATATCTATATGTTAACAAATGCTACAGGAAGCTACAGGCTATTGCTCGATAAATTCTTTGCTGCTTATGCATATTTGTTGCACATCTGCGGCAACAATGAAGAATGGTCGAAATATTGGCTAAAGAGGCTGAAGTTTATTTATTTGATTTCAGCGTATTTATCCATGACGATTCAGGTATAATCAGACAATGATCGCTTATTCAACAGCATTGGCTTTGACTAGTCTTCCTTGATAAAAGTCGATTGGCTGAATGTCAGTGAGGTATCGTAAAATTTCGCGCGGCCTTGACGATTCGTACTCGATTATCGTTGTAAGTCTACAACGTTTCTGCATATATATTTGTCTGAGCGCAGCACGTTCATTGCTCACAGTTTCGACTTACCCGTCGCATGTGACAGTTAAACATTTTTAGACTTTAGTAAAATTAGAGCATGTCGCGCTCGCAGATCAAATAACTTATTGCTGTATCTTTCTAATTTTTGACTGCTATTTCAAAGTGTTTTAATTGAATATATATCGGTGAGTACATTAAATACAAAACCTGTGTGAAAAATGAATGTAGAGTGTAAATAACTGAAATGTACAAAGTTCTTATTTTCTACTTTCAAAATTTGCGATTTAAATCGATTAAGTTATTGTCAACATTTCTAATATAAATATTTGTGGCAAATAACTTAATATAATATAATATAATGTAATAAATTTAATATTTGATATAATTTAAGACCAGTGGTACAAAAAATCATAAGTAGCAAAACGTGGGCAATAAAAGTAAATAACATATCAACATTTTTTATTTGTTACTACTTATACCTTACATTTTCTATGGTGTTGACCGATTTGCTTACAGATTTGCTTGCGCCTTACTATTCACTTTTCAATGCCACTAGTCACTGTGAGAATTCTTTACTTGAAAGGTCAGCGAACTTAGAAAATACCTATTATAAAATCTATTAGGTATAATAGAATAAAAAGCGATTGAATTATTGCATTTACATTAAATTTCTGTAGTTGTTTAAACGAACTTTTATTTATTTCAAAAACGTGATAAGATAAAAAAAAGAATATTAAAATGTAATACGCATTTTACATTCATGATCGCATGTTATACGTGCCTATCGTGCGTATACGCATATCGCTTACATATATTTTACATTATGCATACCATTATGTCATAATGTAAATCAATGCAAATCAAATTAACATGTAAAGTATACATTAACTCATTTAGCTTTGTCTTCATATTGCGGAAAGACTACATGATTCCTTTAGTCTTTAAGTATAGGTATGTACATTTTATGTTAAGATATACTTTACATGTTAATTAATTACACGACATGCACGTACACGCGGATACAAACGTGAGAACACGTATTACATTTTTATTTTTTTTTCTGATTTTATTACGTTCATACGAAAAACGTAACAAAAGTTCGTAAAATTATATATAGGTCATATAATTTTATTTGAAAGGACTGACGACGTTAAATTTATTTAAAAATGCAATATATGTAGATTTATCGTATTATCATATTTTTATCCTTAAATTGTAAAACTTTTTTTTATTTGAAACATTAAAAAAAATAATTGATACTTTTAATAAAAATTTAAAATAAATTTCACTCTGTGTAAATTTTTATATATTTTTAAAGTATTTATATGTAGATATATATTGTATATATTAAAGAATAAAATAACATCATTTTTCAATACCAATAACATTCGAATTTTAGTACTTACAAAACAGAATCTCGATTCCTGCCGCCAATTTATTGATGTCAGCAGGCTTTTTCATATTTCTGACGTCAGTTAGACGTTTGCTGACATCAGATGTTAGGTATATTCTGTGTGCAATATGTTGTTTTTCTGCCATCAAGCATTAACGGCATGCTGATCTGCCCAAAATATGTCTCTGAAAACTTGGTTATGTGTGTGTATAACATGAACATAAAAAAATAAAAATTAAAAAGACAAATAATTTTAAATACTTACAAAAATTAAGATGTAAACGGACAAATTTATACAAAGGAAATTAATTTTGAGAAAAATTTAATTCTTAAACTTGACATTGACTCGAATAGTTTAATTTTGGTCGACCAACGATAAGCAATAAACCCTTCTTTAAATCATGATTAACTAAAAAAAAACTTACTTTTTTGCTTTATTAGAAAATTTATGTCGCCACATTCTGATTCAAATATCATTTGTCAATTTTAATCTAGCAAGATCTAGTTTTAATAAGGCGCTTTAAAAATCGCATAATTATATGTTATACTGCTTGATTGCAGTGTCTAGCACCAATAATTTTCGCAGATCAGAATCTAGATGGCCCCTCTTCACTCTTCTTACCCTCGCTACACGATATTCAAGCAATCTACCTTCAAACCTTTACACATATTCCTGTTTTGCATATTAAAATTTCTTAACCAGGCATTGCCAAATAATGATTAGGAAATAGTAAATACAGTTTAGGAATCCAGTTGACCATAGAAATTACGTAGGTATCTTTTATTTGAAAAAAGTGGTTCGAGTTAGTTCCTTTAATTATAACTTGTTTAATGAACCGCTAAGAATATACATATATTGAAAATAATTGCAAAAACACTTGAGAGTAATAATGAATTATTTAGATAATTTGTGAAGAAATAAAAATAATAAAAATTTGATGTCAAAATATATCCAAATAACAGTTCATAGTTTTATTAGCGCAATTGAATAATGAACAATTAAACATTTACTTTTACTTTGTAAAAAGTAAATATTTTAATTATTCAAACATAGATAACAAAACTTTATAACTTCTTTTACACAAGTTTTAAAGAAATTATAAATTTTATAAATTCTAATAAAATTATAATTTAATTATTAAAGATTTAATTGACAAAAATTGAAAATTATTGAACAAAATATTTAACAAATTTGTTTGATATTTACGTTAAGAAAGCATCAAATAATTAATAAATAAACTAATGCTAATTGCATTTATAGGTTTCTTGAAATGTAATGAAGACAGATGCCATAAAACTTATATCAAATAATATTATCGGCACTTACAAGTTATAGTTTACAATCACAAGTATTGACAATATGATAAAAAAATGAAAATGGATATGAAACTTGTTTCCTTCATACTTATGCTTACTGTAGTGTTTCTGGAAGCAAAAATAAATCTCTGGGGAAAATTATCATTTTCTCAGAAAGCAGTACTTAACTATCTGTTTCCTAAGGAACCCGGTATAGTGAGAGTAAGGAAACCAGAAGATATTAGAACAACAAAAAACAATGTTACCACATTGGATTTTGTAAGTACAACAAGATTGTCTTTTAATATTTTGTCTTATTAAAGGCACATTCGAAAAATTAATATCGTGGTTTATATCAGATTAATTATTTATATACAAAAAATCTTCTATATAAGAAAACATTTTACTGTATTAACGATTGTATAATAACTAGTAACAACAGTTATTAGTTAAAGTGTTTTTTGTTCAAGCAACAAAATATTAAATAAAATAATGTTGTCTATAAAAAAATTTTAACTCCATGCTAAATTGAATGGAATGTTAAAAAAAAAAGATTTAAAAATTGTTAGAGAATTACGTGTAAAATGTTATAAGATCATTGCAAAGTTAGGCTTTTTTTTAACATTCCATTTGTCTGCGCAGATCGGTTTAGTAGAGAGATACGGTTATCGCGCCGAGGAGCATTACGTCACAACGGAAGATGGTTACAACTTGGTAATACACAGAATATCAGGAAGTCCTTTATCTAAGAATCAACAGAGGAGAAAAGTAGTGTTCCTTCAACATGGTATCTGGTGCACGTCTGACTGCTGGGTATTGATCGGTGCTGGCAAAGATCTTGGTAAATGTGACCGTTAATACATAATACGTTAGTTCTTAAAAAATATTAAAGTATATTAGGCGGATTTAGAATTATTTCGTCTAACGACATGTATCTTCAAGCAAAACTTTTTATTTTTTTACTTTCTGTTCATTCTAAGTCCATATAAGACCTTTCGTGGCACATAGAACAACGTTATTCCTATGGATGTACGAAAAGTGAAATTATTAAGTACAGTATACAATATTATACAGATTGATGTAAAAATTTAAAGAAATAACAAATAATACTAACAGTGTTATTAGCTAATAGCACAAACCGTGGAATTTTCAATATTTGTAGTCACAGTTCTAATCACGATCTAGCCACAGACCTATACATTCATTCACGCGAGCGCGCGTGTGTATCCATTCAGAGACGAAAATTGAAGTTTATGATCAACACATTCACCTTCACGTCAGTTGATTTCAAGGACCTACAATAAGATCAGTAAAACAATTTAGGTAGTGAAAGTTTCGGCAAATATTTATTGCAAAAAAATACAGATCAAGTGCAATTAGTACGTATATGATATATCTATATATACATTTAGAATAATAGAATTTTTCAGATTACAAAATATACCATATTTTAAAAAACAGATACTGTATATTTAGAATAAATAGAAAATGTTTAATAGAACTTTATATCACGATAAATATGTATCCCAATAAAGAGAAAAATCAATTACATTTTCATTAGAAATTATGGCTATTAGTTAATTGAATAATATAACAAGAAAACTAATTATGTATCATTATATTGTGTTACAGCATTTTTATTGGCTGACCAAGGATACGATGTATGGCTTGGAAATTTTAGGGGAACTGCTTATTCTAGATCACATATAAAAATGTCTCCACGAGATAGAGACTTTTGGCAATTTAGGTAAAATTTTATTTTACAAGTACTATTTTAAAGAAATATGTTTTATTAATTTTAATTTTTTATTATTTTAAATAATTTTAGTTTATACTATTACATTTATCATACTTTTCTATTTCTTCCATTTTGTTTAATTCAAAAATTAGGTTAACTAAAATTTCTAATTAAAATCAATTTTTCTTTAATAAAAAATATGATGCTAATACTGTGCATTATAGATGTATTATATCATGTATAAGTTTCGATATTCTCGTTAAGAAAAAATCGACTCTAATTGAATTTAATAATTTTTAATAATTATTCCGTGGTTTTATATTAGCACTGAAAAAGAATAATAAAAGAGAAAATAAGAACGTATATTTTCATTGTCTAGCCAACACGAGATAGGACTTATAGATGTACCAACTATGATCGATTATGTACTTAATTATACAAAACAAAAAACTCTGCGCTACATCGGTCACTCGATGGGAACCACCATATTTTGTATTTTACTATCTATGAAACCTGAATACAACGCAAAAATAGAATTGGGAATTCTCCTCGCTCCGGTCGTCATGTGGAGAGAATTAGCTCCCCTTTTGGAAACTTCACGTAATATAATACCAAAAATTCAGGTAAAAGAAATATCAAAATTACATTTTAAGAAAAATAAAGATATAATTTTACATATTTTATAAACAGTATTTTAATAAGAGAATAATATTAATAGCAGCTAGCATTATTTTAGTATTATATTTATTGATATATTATATTATAATAGTTAATACAATTATGTACAGGCTATTAAATAACTAATTAATTTAAAAAATATTATGTTATATAATGTTATGTTGTATTTTACATCAAATCTTTTTCTTTTATATTTGACATTTTTTAAATAAAATTTTTATTGTAAATATTATTTATTATTTATTACATTAGCCGTACAAATTAAGTATTTCTTGTATATCTGTATTATAATTGATGCGTTTTAGTAATTGTATATTGATTCTTACTATAGTATTATTTCGTCATTAATTGTACATTTCAGAAGCTGCATGCTGTACATATATATACTTGTTTTGTATTTTTCTCTTTATATTAGAATAAGATTATAACCTGTACAAATTGTATTTATACAATTCTTTTGTGTTTACATTTTTATATTTATGATTATATTTGTTTATCAGGAATATCTTGAGTCTAATGACATACATGAAATAGCTTCCCTGTCGTCAACAAGCATTAGGGTTGGAAGAACACTGTGTAAAGATAAGGCAATTACTCAGCCTATCTGCTTTGCCATATTATTTCTGGTTGCCGGATCCGATCCAGCACAATTTAACACTGTACATTGAATTTCTAATTCAGCACGATTTTGCTAATTCTAACACTGCCATGCACTTCTATTTTATTTTTTAAGGACTAAAAATTACAAAGTAAAATTTATTCCTTATAAATTTATTTTCTACATTTTAATATACAACAAATCAAAATTGTTTCTAATAAAGTCATTCATTGCAGACATCATTACCAGAAATATTATCAAATTACCCGGACGGTAGTTCCGTGAAAACATTACTTCATTATTATCAAAATGCTCTTACAAGTAAGTATTTTCTTCAAATATATAACAATACAAACTATTGCGTTAATTATGAAGAAAGAAATATGCGTATCTAAAATGTTGTTTATTAATATTATACAGGGCCCGCCATCAAAATTCGGACAAATTTAAATTCGAAGTTCCCGTCTCATTTGACTTTATCGGTAGGTCGTTATTGACGTTTGGACAAATCAGATGTTTGTAATAAGCGTGCATAACTTTAAAATGTCGGAGCAGATAAGATTCGAGTGCGGAGTATAACCGAAGAGTGGCAACAATTGAAAGCTTTCGCGCTGAAAGTTTGCAGACCGAAATTATTCGATTTTTTGGGTACCCGAAGAATTGAATATAATTTTGGTCTGCGAACTTCCAGCGCGAAGGCTTTCGATTATTGCCACTCTTCGGTTATACTCCGCACTCGAATCGTATCTGCTCCGACATTTTAAAGTTATGTACGCTTATTACAAACATCTGACTCACTTGCCTAAACGCCAACCTACCGATAAAGTCAAATGAGACGGGAACATCAAATTTAAATTTTTCCGGATTTTGGTGGCGGACTCTGTATTATCAGTTTTTATTTTTACTTTTTTATTATTTTTGTTAATTATATGAAATAACGGCCCCTATAGTACTTCGGTTAATCTCAATCACATTATATTTTATGGTTATCTAAATAAAAATTAAAGGAAGATGTTTAAAAAATCAAAAAGTAATTATAAATATCTAAAAACAGAGGCGTTATTAATGGACACTATTTTAAACCTTACAGCATCTTGTTGAAAGCGTTGTTCTTTGCTTGCCCATCAAGCATGTGAGTGAGATGAATGAAAACCTGAAAATGAGCGTTACCTTGAAATTGAGTGAATAACACGCTTTCAAAGACCGTAATCAAAATTTAAAAGAGTTCCCATTAATAATACTTTTGTTTTTAAATATTATTCTTATTTAAAAATGTTTCTTATCAAGCAAGGTATAAACTATTAGAGATGAGAAGATTTTTATATTTTATCAACAGAAAAACGCGAATTAATATCTACGTTCATAAAGCTTAGCAATAATAATTTACGGTATTCGATGTTTAATAATTTTATATACTGTGATTTTGAAATACATTTATTTTTTCAACAAATTAAAATTTTTTGGAAATCAGAATAAAGTTCTGCAACTCAAAAATTACATAAAAAGAACATACCGCTTTTAAGAGCCAAAACTCGACATTTTGTTTAACATCTTCCTTTGCAAATATCATTTGATTTTAATCTCATATTTATGTAGACAATATTGATTGCTGCAGAGAGATTTCAAGCCTACGACTATGGATATTTCGGCAATTACAAGCAATACAGACAGTTCACGCCCATAATTTATGATCTTAAAAACGTTATTGCACCCTTGGCCTTATTTTACGGCGCTAATGATTTGCTTGCTTTAAAACCGGTAAGGTCACTTTTGTTTTTTACACAAAAACGTCCTTTGATTAAAAAAGATATTGAAAGATAAAGAAATAAAATTTTATAAATTATATGTATTATTCTAATATATTTATAGTAAAAACTTTATCTATTTCGTGAAAACTATAATTGACAATTAATTAAAGATTGAAAATATTCTTTCTTTATAAAGAATTTAAAATTATCTTGAGTTTCTAAACAGACCCGCATGATTTTGTTTTCGTAATATTATACGGAATACTTTCTCTCACTCTCCCCTTCCTTCATTCCCTCTCTAATTTCCCTCTCTCCTTTCGTCTTTTCCTCCGTCTATTGGCCTCTCTCCCCACTCTCACTTTTTTAGTCCATATTATTATTTATATATATGAAAATAATCTTTAAAAATAATTGTTTACATTTCTCAAATTATCTATTATTATTTTATGATTTTTATAGTTTTACTAATTTTATATTCTTGCTTCTAGAATGTCCTTGAGACGTATAGGAACTTGCCGAATGTTATCGTGCTGGAGGAAAATCCATACAAATTATTTAATCATTTGGATTTTTTATGGGCCATCGATGCTAAGACTCTAATATACGATCGTGTGATAGAATTACTTCAGAAGTTCGATAATCAAGCGTGGATAATTGATAATGAATTCTTCTATGTCTGATTCTGATGCTTTCTTTTTAACAAATAATTGAGATGCGGAAACGCCAACGCGATACAAAGCGGATCTTGATGTTTAA
>NW_012027335.1:0-506 GCF_000956235.1 Wasmannia auropunctata
CTCTAGTTATTTGTTTGTTACTATTTAATTTTGTTAAATTACAATGCCATCCTTGAGTACCATATGGATAAAATAAGGATATATCCATGGTTCAACATTTGGATCCATAGCACTAACATTTTGTAATATTTTAGTATTTCTATTACGTATTGTTACATATGATTCTGGAATTTCGCCATCAGCAGTTGTACGAAAAACAGCAGCGACTTCATTAGTTCTTTGAACATTATATCGACGTCGGTCCATTCCTGGAGTCTTAATAATAATTGTAAATAATAATTGTAATTCTGGTAACAATTCTCTAGATTCTGTTTTTAATCGTCGTTGATTTTCTAATTCTACACCCATCATTTGATAAGATTGAGCAAATACATTAGATTATCGCATTATTTGTTCAAGATTTCGTGTAATTTCAAAATCTAACTTTGAATTTTCAGTCAGACGATAGTTTATAGCTTTATTAGAATCGACAATAAAAAGTTGTCTATAAGTTGGATTTTCATTTT
>NW_012027335.1:12154-13213 GCF_000956235.1 Wasmannia auropunctata
AATATATGTGTTTTTTAATAATATGTACAGGTTTTCTGCAAATATAACAGTAATAAGAAGTGTAGCAGACCGTTTTGATATGCCAATCGCTACGGTGCATCTTATTATTAAAAGAGTTACAAATTTCTTAGTAGATTTGACTCCTACAGTAATTAGATTTCCTGCAACGGATCAAGAACGTGAAGATAACGCTCAAGAATTTCGACAAATATGTGGAATTGATGGAATTGTGGGATGTATAGATGGCACGTATATTCCGATTAGAACACCTGCGAAAAAAATTCGTCATACTTATGTAAATAGACACGACGAAACTGCACTTACTTTGCAAGGCATATGTGATGCGCAAAAAAGATTTATAGATTGTTTTACTGGAGTTTCTGGTAAACTGCATGATGCTCGTGTGTATGATATATCTTTTGTTCAAGAAAAAGTGTCCGCAATGGGTGATTATTATCACATTATTGGAGATTTAGCTTATCCAATATCTATAAATCTTTTGACACCATACAATGGACAAGTGACACCAGTGCAAGCTAATTTTAATAAACATTTTTGTAGAGCACGAATTAAAATTGAAAACGCGTTTGGATTATTGAAGAACAGATTCCGACAATTGACAAGACTCGATATGTGGTCTGTAATGTTAATGGCTAAATTCATTATAGCTTGCTGCGTATTACATAATTTATGTATAAATGAAAATGATACGCTCGACTACTTAGACTATGAAGAACTTCCATTTCCAACTCAGCAATGTGTTTACAGTAATAATAGAATAAGAATGTTAGGACAGTTAAAACGTGATCGCATAGCGCTTGATTTGATTTAAAATTTTATTTATGGACCTATAAATAAAATGTTATATTGATATAAATTTTATTAAATATATTTTTAATTGATACATATTTATATAAACATAAAATTAAACATAAAGCAGTCTTGATAGTATCTTTTGTATGACTAAAATATTTTTTTAACTAAAAACTACATTTATGAAATAATACATTAATATCACATTGTTTGATAAAATCTTACACTTCATACTTACTATTCATA
>NW_012027335.1:13233-13626 GCF_000956235.1 Wasmannia auropunctata
CTTCTTATTGATCTCTCTAGTTAAGCATGCAACTTCAGATGTGTAGGCATTATTGTCACCGTGTGTACAGTCGTGGACACATCGGTTCCGACACTTTTTTTTATTTGGTTTCAGAATGCATCATTATTTTACAAATGCGAACCACGATTGGTGTATTGTTTCTAAAGATAGTGCATCAATCGTAGTTCGCATTTGAAAAATAATAGTGCGTTCCAAAACCAAATTAAAAAAAAGGGTCGCAATCGATGTGTCCACGACTGTACATATTTATAATAAAAATATCGTCTCTCCCCTTCACTCTCTTTCTCTCACTCATATGCAGGGAAGTTCTATATAGAATCCATCTTAAAAATCTGTTCGTTCCTTTTTTATGATTTTTACTCGGCTACTTAT
>NW_012027335.1:25127-27128 GCF_000956235.1 Wasmannia auropunctata
TAAAATTAAACATAAAACAGCCTTGATAGTATCTTTTGTATGACTAAAATATTTTTTTAACTAAAAACTACATTTATGAAATAATACATTAATATCACATTGTTTGATAAAATCTTACACTTCATACTTACTATTCATACAATGTATCACAATATTGAAAATAAAAAATAATGAATACAACTTATTGCATGTGCCAAATATTATTTTAAACATAGTTATATTTTTTAAAAGAATAATTGTTAAAATATTTGTATTTTTTTTAGAGCGACTCTTTCTATCTATTTTTTATGTTATTTTATTATGTACTTTTTTATGTAGTACTTTTAGAATTTCAAATCTTTCTATTCTTGACTGAGATAAATAATATTACAAACATCTTATATAAATAATACAGATACTTATAAAATAACTGTTCTTTCAAATTTCCTTACATTGAAGTTTTTATAATGTAGTATCACAATGTTATATAAAGTAAAATGTATCTAAAATAAAATCAAAAAGTTATAATCTATAATACTGGAATGAAAAATCTTACTATTATGTATACATATATTATGGTTATTGCATATGCTAAGTAATATTGAGTAAGATATAAGATTTATTTATTACTTTTAAGAATTAAGAAGTTCTTCGAGAATTATTGAAAATAATTCTCGCAGAACTTCTATTTTTTCTTTATGTCGACGCTCTTTCTGTTTTTCTTTTTCATTTTGAATATCTCGTAATACTGCAAAAATGTTTGGAGAGTTTTGACCTTTTCTTACAATTTCTTCACTGTCCGAAGTGTATAATTTTCTTTTTTTTACAGTAAGCTGGCCTATTCCAAAGCAAACCTCAGGTTCGAGGCTATCGGTCGATGCTACTAATTAATTCAAATTCTTCTTCAAATTCTATGTCACATTTTTCATGTCCCGATTTTTTATTATTTTTCTTTGCAGCATTTCTTCTTTGTAACATATTTTTATATCGGTATTCACATTGCAAAGACGAACAAAAAATTCCACATTTTCTTGTAACTTCATTACTTATAAATTCCCACATACATTTTTTATTTTTAAATGTGGAAAATGGATCTATTTCTCCAATATTTTCATAATATAATTGTAGCAATACTTTGCTTTCATTATCTGTCCATGCAACTCCATGCGAATCATTTCCTTTCTTTATAGTTTCTTCATTGTTAAATGAAGCTGTACTGCACGGCATTATGCTCGCTGAAATAAAATATATATTGCTTTACCGTTATATTTATATGCGATATTTAATTAATTATAATTGAAACCTTTTTACAAAACACGCACACACAAATCACTTACCATTTTCAGTTGCTGACGATGATGTGCTACAAGTCGAGCGTGCCCCTACAAATTTTAATTTGACATTTCCTGAAAAATAAAAAAAAGATTTTACATTTGTAATGCTATAACAAATGAGATTTAGTGACAATGAAGCATATTATTAATTTTATAGTATTATTAACAAAACATTACCATCACTATCCACACATTCACATAAAATTCCTTCAGCCGTTTTAATTATTTTTCCGTTCTCATCTCGAATTATTTTCATACCCGTGCTGCTATTGTCTGTAAAAATTATAATTATTTAAAATATTTTTAAATAATTCAAAACTTTCAACATCATGCCAGATATATAAACTATAGCTATATATAAACACATGCTATCTTAACATTTTATGTTGTTTTTTCATAATTGACAATAATTAATTGTATTACTAATTTAGTACAATGTTTTACCTGATCCACTCATTGTTGTAGATATACCATTACATTTGACAGAGAAAATAATTTCTTTCTTTTTGGTTCTGTCTCGTGACAAGCGGTACCAATCTGCCCGGGATGGGTTTTGCGATTATATTGCGTAACGGTGATGTAAATCGAGTTCCCCGAAAAATTCTACTCACACCTGTGAACCCAGCAATCAAATAACCTTGCCCACTTATCTTTTTTTCACGGAAAAGAAAAGTTTTGATATTATAGG
>NW_012027336.1:0-191 GCF_000956235.1 Wasmannia auropunctata
TGTGCTCTTCCGATCTTACAAATTATTAAAAAAGATAAAGAGAAATCAAACATGAAAATGTTAAAATTATATGCTACAGCATGATCGGTGAATACTTACATTCATATTCTCCATCGGTACTATCATTAATAGTATTATGCGACGGAATAATTCTCCTTGAATGATAAAAGATTAGATCGGAAGAGCACACG
>NW_012027336.1:7376-8361 GCF_000956235.1 Wasmannia auropunctata
GGTCCACATTTCAGAAGACTGACCACCAAATTTCTGCAGAAGTTGCAATTATTTTGTGAAGCAATAATTGCAACTGTTGATCGACAGTGACCCACTTGCCAGCTAGGATAAAACCCGTCGACCCTGCGGATCACTGCGGAGTTTAATTTGAAGAATTAACCGAAACAAGTGCAATTGTTAAATTATTTTTATTATATATAACAATATAAAGCAAAATTTAACATCTGTGGAAATGATTATTGTTGAGAAATAACAATTTAGGATGTCAAGTCCGTTCGTATGTGCCTGTGTATGATTGGATGAGAGATGAGCGTGGAGCGCACTCTGTCGTCGGATGATGAGTGAAGTCGGTCGCGTCTCTTCTTGTGTGTGAGCAATGGTCACGTTCGCGTTGCGTGAGTCTCGTCGTCGTGTCGAGTCGGGACAGTTCTCTGTATTAACCATTGCTTTCGTTTAGTTCTTCAGTTTCAGTTATCTTAATAAATTCATTGTTAAGTTCCCTCTTCATGCAGATACGAAAAATTTTACATGGTAGCAGAGCGTGGTTAAGGGAGATCGATATTGATTTCTTGTGTCGCGTGATCTTCGTCGGCCATCTTTTTTTCCTTTCGTTGCTTTCGTTCTCGTGAGACGCGTGTTTCGGCGTGAGCAGAACTTTGTCTTTTTCGATTGACTGAGAGTTTTGCTGGTAATCGCTATAGACATGGAGTTTTTACACGGAGTTGAGAAGTTAACGGGAAAGGACAATTGGACCACGTGGAAGTTCTCGTCGCGGAATCTGCTAAGAGGCGTTGAAGGAGCTTACGAGGTGTGCATTGGTGAACTGGTAAAACCGGCGGTTCTTGCTGCAGACGCGAATCAGGCCGAACAACAGGCCTATTCGGCGGCTTTGCAAAAGTGGGATAAAGCGGATCGTGCTGCTGCTCAAATTTTGGTGAAAACACTTGATCCGAAAGTGCTAGCGTTACTCGTGGCCTGTGAAAGT
>NW_012027337.1:0-419 GCF_000956235.1 Wasmannia auropunctata
TTTGTACATAAAAAAATAAAAAAATATTTTCTTATATATGTTCTAAGTTTCTTATATATGTACAACAATGTCCGCCTCTAAACAGCTTTTAAATAAAGTTATCTATTTATTTATCCACAAAAAATCCCAAATTTAAGTATTTTAAGGCCTTAAGGGTGGTGAGATTCTTTAACGAGTATATAATAACAAGCAATTTTCATTTATTTATTTTTATAAGAACTTATTTTGACAATAATGTTTGATAAGAATTAAACATTTTTATGAACTGCACATTTAGTGATGTGTACTTTTTCTCAAGTTAATACAATTAAGTCTAAAAAATATATCTCATTTTATATTAAACATTATTTTATGTATCAAATATAATGACTCTAATATATTTTCAGGGAACTTTAATTTTTAACTCAATTACAATGAAG
>NW_012027337.1:12946-14843 GCF_000956235.1 Wasmannia auropunctata
GTTTTTCCAATAGAGGTTTACGTCATCGAAAACGGAGGCCACAAATATTAACATTAATTTATGATTTTTTTAATAAAATCTTAAATATATGCATTTTTAATATATAAAGATAATAATTCATACAACTTATTAATTATCGCAAAAAAATTCACGAAAGCAGCCTTTTTTCTCGGCCGTCACAGTGGTGTTCTCCCTTAAATTGAATTGAAGTAATGTTAAAAAAGATTTAAACATTAAAAATATTAGCAACCATTGAGCAGTATTTAACATCTAGCCTGGGCCAAATTTGGCTTTCTCCCCTTATTACTTGAAATAATATTATATCTAATTAATAAAGCTCTCTACTTATCTACTATATCTTTATGACAAGAAATTATCGTTGTATATACAATATACGGTACAAAGTGTTCTCGTTTTGGTAATACTAGATCAAGGTTTACACTCGGGACTATCGTCCACACTCGTACACTCGCTGATATCGTCCAGAGATACGAGTGTAACAGTAACATGAGCAGCTGCCTGCTGCCCGAATATATTACACAAGCTGTTTCCAGCTCGGGTAATCTCTGATATCCCCAGCGTTTTGAGTTGTCAAAATCCACGTCCGTGGAGAGTTAATGGTCTCCGTTGCTAATTAAAATTCGCGGCGATGAGAAGGTCAAAGCCGTCGCGATAAACGTTTCCCCGGATCGCGGTACATGAAACGTTTCTACTGATCGCGCGGCAAACGTTTATTAATTTGTTCTTCCTTCAGTTTCAACCGCAGCGGCGGGCAACTGCGCAGGCGAAAGTATTTGCGCCGCGCCGCGCATGCATTAATTTAATTCTAGTTAATTAAATCCACTTTCTATTTTCCATTATCTTTCTCGTCCGTTAATTAAGCGTCCGGTAATTAAAAATTCAAAAGCACGAGTGTGTGTGTGTGTGTGTGTGTGCCTCGCCCCACATTTTTCCCCTTGTGTTCATATAAATTCCTCCATTCCTCCCCTTGTGTTCATATAAATTCCTTCCTTCTGATTGTCTTTTACGTTTGCTTTTCATTTATATATTCAGGTTTTAATAATTGGATTTGCTCTGTCGCAGATGTTGGCATAACGGCGACATGGAGACGCTATACAACGGCGCGATTCACGGTTTTCCGCAGCCCGGCGGCGGAATAGCTAATGGCGTTTCCACGGGAATCGCAAGTTCCTTCGACCAGGACGGCGTGCTCAGCCTCATCGTCGTCCTCGGAGGAAGTCTATCCCTGGTGGCCCTGGTGTTTGCGTTCATCACCTACAGGTAAGTTTAACTTTGGGCAGACAAAGCGTCCATTTGATGTTCCGATCGTATGGAATTTTCTTTCGGATAGAACTAGTGTGTCCGATGAAAACATCCAATATTCGAATAAATGAATAAATAATGAATATGAATACGAGACAAATACTACTTTTTTTATATTCATGGAAAATTGAATAAATACTTTTTATGCGGTTTGAATGAATATATTTGTAAATATAATTACAAATATTTTCGATTTCGTATTCACCCCCATTCTACACACTAAAATTCTGCGGCTTGATTTAAGTTTAAGAAACATGATCACACCGAGGAGAAAATGAGAGCTATTGCCAATGCTTTTATTGGAAATTCTGAGGAATCTATTAATTAAATCTATTAATTAAATAATACAATTTATTTAACATCCACGAGATGCTAATGCACTTAAAATACCTTACAGAATTAACATTACTGTTATTGTAATCCGTATGAAATTGCAGTGTTCGATTTTACTGTATCTTTTTGGTTTGCAAAAATATAGAGAATAAAAATTATATATCATAAAAAGAATTATAGTTGCGAATAAAAGACTTTTAAATAAAAAATTTGTTTTCTAAATTTTTTTTCAAAATTTGTA
>NW_012027337.1:15448-18324 GCF_000956235.1 Wasmannia auropunctata
CGTGTGCTCTTCCGATCTAATTACATCGCTATTTTTTGTATCTGCTAAAAAATTATCTGTTATACGTAGAATTTATAGCAGCAATATTCTAAGAATATATACAAGAAAATATAGGTCTCATAACCAAATATGATTGGAGGTCTGGACTGATTAAACGTCATAGAGGAACTTTCTTGCTAAATTTGACAAATAGTTTAGATATAATTTCTGTCTCTGTTATCTATATTGATTAAATACAAAACATATGTGGTGTAGTGCCTACAATCACTCATCCGTTTTAGCTAATTTTTCGTACCTAAATAATTCTCGCTATAATTGCAAGATTACTTTTTTCAGTGATAGAGTTTTCGATTATCGAAATTCGAGTAAAAGAGGGTTAAAGTATGAAAATTCGACTTACGGAGGCTTTGTACTAGAGTTTATAATTTTCCGATTATAATGGTTTTTAGAGGAAAAAATCAATCTTTGACAGTGAATTATTTATCGCGTATATATAATAAATGCAATCATAAAATAAAATACCTATAGGTAATTATTACTCATGGTATTACACATAGCTATAACTTCGAATTACAGAGGCAGCAACAATAGAAGTTTGTTTTATAGAGGTCTGTTTTAAATTTGAGTTGCAGAGACAAAATAATACATCTAAATACAGTCGAATTTTGGTAACTCGAATCTCAAGGAAAGGGAAAAACCCTACGAGTTATAGAGTTTTCGATTATCGAAATTTGAGTAAAAGAGGGTTAAAGTATGAAAATTCGACTTACGGAGGCTTTGTACTAGAGTTTATAATTTTCCGATTATAATGGCTTTTAGAGGAAAAAAATCAATTTTTGACAGTGAATTATTTATCGCATATATATATAATAAATGTAATCATAAAACGAAATACTAGGCTATTATTCATGGTTACACACAGCTGCAACTTCGAATTATAGAGGCAGCGACAATAGAAGTTCGACTTATAAAGATGAAGTTTGACCTGTAGAGGTGTGGCTACTTTAAATTCGAGTTGCAGAGATAAAATAATATTTAAATATCTGGCAATAATTCGAGTTAGTAGGTTTTATTTCGATTTATAGAGTTTTTCGCAGTGGAGCGGAAGGGAATGAACAAAATTTTCGTCTTATAGAGGTTTTCGAGTTGTAGAGGTTCGAGTTGTCGAGATTCGACTGTATTAGAATTCTTGTATATAAAGAATAAAATACGATAATATCGTAATATCCATAATATTAAAAAAATTGCATCTTTATTCTTTCCATTTCTTGGATACAATTATCGTGCACGGGAGTAGTTTCTTGTTTAATTATTATTATTATCAGCAAGGAAAGAAGAACTTAATGAAACGTCGATTAATTAATCCTCACGTCCTGCATTCTTTTTATTCTCTCGTTGCGCTTCCGGATTAATTCGTTTGTTACTCGTTATTTTGCATCGTTTCCCATTCGTATCCTAGATCTCGACGAAGAATTTAATCGGATTAGTTCGTAACAGGATGAAAATAATGATATTGTATCCCATTTTCTTCCCTTTGAATTTCATTGCGAGGCAAAACGCTGTTAACGATATATTGGCGAAAATAAAAAATAAAAAAAAATTTCACGACTTAATGATCATCCGTTAATTGCATTTCGCGTGGTTGTATTTCTTCGAAAAATGTACGGCAATTTATCTGAGAAATCGGTCAGAAAATTCGCGGCGATACCCCGGTCACGTTTTACTTTATATCCTTTTATTTTCGGCACGTCGGCGATTTCGCTCTCGCGGTTCTCGCTGGCTCGCCGATTCGTCCGTCACAGAGCTAATCGGTGTACCTTTACGTTGAAAGACGATAACGCCGGAATACTAAACGACTTTTACGGCTTCGGCACTCTTCCCTGACCTCGTTCTCGCCCTTCGACGGGAGGGGAATTCCTTTTTTTTCCCTGCGTTTTTCCTGCGATCTAATTTCTTTCAGTATCATATTTATAGCAAGTGTGCGCGACTTTGGAAATTTTATCCTGCCTGCCGCCGATAATCGAAAAATCGATCACTCGCGTTCCTCTCTTCGTCCGTATAACGGCATTCCGACCTTAACCTTCGAGCACGTGAATTAAATCGTTGGCAAAGAAACTCGAGAATGCTGCATGACACACGGAGGAAAATGAATAAAGAGAGAGAGAGAGGGGTGGGGGGGAGAAAGTTTCATGATCGATCATGTCCCATTCCGGAAATTGCCGGGAAATGGGAAAGCGCAACCACGACGTTTCCCTTCGCGCACCGCGATTCGATCGATCGAGGGAGCGAGAGTGGCGATCTTCAATATGGCAGAAAGGCTGGACAAAAGCCATCGTGGTAAATGGCGTCGATAAAACGTGCCGCGTCCTTCTGACGCGTTTTATCCCATTGTGCTACTATCAATGTAAATCCTTTCTATATTCCGCTTCCGAGAGATTTCAGGATATATCAGGAAAATCGGTAAAAATTTTGTATAATGGAGATGGCCGTCGATAGCCAGGAAATGTATGTCCATACCCAGGGCTGGGCACATTTCAAATACTTGTATTTGAAATACAATTTGTATTTTGTATTTTGTATTTCAGCGGAACACATAAAAGTATTTCAAAAGAATTATTCAGTGTATTTTGTATTTCAAATACAATTTACAATCTATTTTGTATTTGAAATACTAAAAAAATTATTGATAAAAATTCCTTTGACTATATAAATATGGACTGCTAGTGATTCCCCCCCACTTTTATCTCCTATATCTAAAAAAAAAGTATGTTAAGTCGATAACTCGCATTTCTCGAAATTATTTGTTACCGTTTTTCCGTGATGCTGATTGGTTATCTCACTATACGTACTTCGTTGAGCGGCTGTCATTATATATT
>NW_012027337.1:19540-22217 GCF_000956235.1 Wasmannia auropunctata
TAATGAGATATTTAATATGATATTTGTATTTGTGCGTGCGTGCGTGTGTGTGTGTTATGTTTCAGGGATAGTGAATAAAGAGCGCGCGCAAAGCGCGCGCTTTGTTTTGTTCTAGTATTATGTAAAAAACATATGCCCGGTGTCGCCGAGCTGAAGTTGGTTGAGGTATTGAACTTCGATTTTAAGGCACCCCAGTCAGTAAAAAAATGTCAAATATGTCAAAAAATGTACTAAATGTTATATTGAAAATTAATAGGGAGCCGGAAAAAATCTCAAATCGACGGAAAGAAATTAAAAACAGACTCAGCACCTATAAATTTCCTTTACACGTTGATTTCACAGAGGAGCCTTCCCCCTTCCCGCAGAAAAATTACTGACTGGGGTAGAGCCTATATCTTCCAGCTTGGCGACACGTATGAAGTTAATCACTATCAGTTCATACTTATATAGTCAAAAAAAATTTTTGACAACAATTAATAGTAACTTAAATTTTTCTCATATGACACTAATTATTTTCGTCAAATTTCAAGCAATATCAAGTCATCAGAGTCAAATTTCATAATCTCACATTAGTATAATAAATAGATTTCTCGTGTGATTGATACAGGACTGTTAAAGAATGTAAGAGAGTAAAACAATTTATTTTTCTTTCTCTCTCTAAAAGTGGAGAGGGGCCTGTTGAAGCGGGGAATTTAATATTATATATTATTGTAATTGAAAGATTAAATTAAAAAGTGTTTTGTATTTCAAAGAAGTATTTTGTATTTCAAATAAAAACTTAAAAGTATTTTGTATTTCAAATCGAAAGATTGAAAGTATTTTGTATTTTGTATTTCAAATCAAAAGATTGAAAAAAAAATTGATTTTATATTTTGTAATTCAAATACTAAGATTCCTAGTATTTTGTACTTTGTATTTTAAATACTTTAATAGTGTATTTTGCCCAGTCCTGTCCATACTTTTACTTTCGGTATCCTTCACATTTATAACAGATGTGAATAGTAGTAAAGATAACTTCTTTCATTTCTCTCAAGCTGGTAAAATTAGCAAAGGTGCGAAAGGCGAAAGTGAGTTGTAAGTATGTAGAGGTGTGCGAATCAAGCATTTGCATTTAGTCGAATCGAATTGAATCTCTTTAATTCGAATACGAATCGAGTTTGAATCAAATTTTCCCAGATTAACATTGCATGTTAATTTAAACGTAATCAATATCAAAACTTATGAATCACATTATTTTACGCAATGATTTAAACAAACTGAAGACCTGTTTTCGATTTACATCTCATTACAAAGGATCATGATCTTATGTGACATTTTGAACCAGAAAATATGTAATTAATAATATGTACTTTTTTAAGTTTTAATAATATGTGTATACATGCACAAATAGTTTGAATACTTTCGAATATTTTTGAATATTAATTTACATGGATACATTACATACATCAAAAATACTTATTTATTAGTGTTACGTCCGGCGTGCATTAAGTCAAAATATTTTACTTCGTCGGTGGCACGCCGTTCGCGACTGCTCAAGTGCCGGCGCACCTAATGGAATGCACGGTAGCCACAGGGGCGCGCGCTCGAGTCATTCGGTACACGCGTGACCACCGACAAACAAGTCCCTTTATTCTCTGTTAATTCAGACCTTTAATTTCAATTATTCTTCGTATTTCTATTAAGCACAACGTGCGAATAATAACTATTGTAATATTCCGCGAAGTGTTTGTGCGGAATGAATTCTCGGAGACTGCGACGAAAATACCCTCTCCACCCTCAAATCAGGGGTATATATTCGGGCGATTTTGGAGCCCGATTGTCATTCGATTTTCGAAAGCTGAGACGTGCCGGTCTCATGTGTCGCATAATAGGGAGGTGCCGGTCGAGGGTACATCCTGCTATCGCCCTATTGAGGTGGATAGATCGGGCCGCGTGCCTGACCATCTATCCACCTATGGTTACGTAGATGAAACTGGAACAACGAGGCTTTGCGTAAAGTGTCGAACGGAACGGAGGGACGACGCTTCCCGGTTCGCCGTGCGCCACTCGTGCTCGGTCGACTATACCGTCTTCGAGTCGAGGGCTACGTGCGCCTGTTGTAAGAGTTGGTTATTCTCGCATCACCGGGCCGCTGTGATCTCTGTCGGAGCACCTTGACGGATTTCAAGGATTTCGTAGAAACCACCCACAGGTGCTCTCTCGAAGACGTCCCTCCGGGCACTCTAATCCCGGTGGATCCTTTCCACGGACCACCGGATGTGATACTATCGCGTCGCTTAGCCGCCTTCTCTTGCGGCCTGTCAGCGGCCCGACAGGAGGCCGCCTGAGCTAATACGGTCGACTCCCCTCCGATAACAGAGGAGAAAGGAAAATCGGACGTAACAGTATGCAATAAATAATTCCCTGTTAAATGTTGAATATTTTTCCTTTAAAAGCAATTATAATAGAAAAAAAATTAGAAACTCGTACAGAACTTCCGCAAGTAAAATTTTTATATGTATACTTATGTTAATCCTCTATTAATCGAAAACTTTGATAGGTTCGACACTGTAATATACAAGTATTAATCTAAATAATTAACATAAATATTAAATATAAATGTTGAATAAACATTGAAAAATATTTGTCGAATCATTTGCATATTGCAAATGAATAATTAATAGATCGGAAGAGCACA